>NC_047522.1:14216538-14516538 GCF_902827115.2 Pseudochaenichthys georgianus | reverse complement strand
AGCTCATTCCACCATTTTGGAGCCAGGATAGCAAACCCACGTGTTTTTGCTGATGGGAACTTGGTTTGGCCTACCTGCCTGTCAGCCTTCCATCTGTGCACAAACTTATCTTGTGCCCTCATTGGTCATGTGCGCGTTCGTGTGTGGTGGAGGAGTGGCTCTGTAAGGAAGTCTGAAGTTGGTGCATCATGGCATGTGGCTCATTAAAAAATAAGTACAGCTATTGTCTCCCTCTTGTATAACTGGTGCCCCACCTGCAGCAGGTAATGCAGGGTTGCCAACTCTCACGCATCTAGCGTATGACACACGCTTTCACTCTCAATCTCACGCTCTCACGCTGCCCAAACTATTCTCAAGCCAAAAACAAGATGAACCGGTGATCGTCTTTTGTTGGTTATTTACAATGTTGAGTTGACAGCTGCTCAAGTTGTTGATCCGCTCCCTCCCCGCCTCCACCACCATCAGACCCCCCTATTAGTGCTCGGTCACTGTTCGCTTTGTGAGAGGGTTTGAAGGTCTAATTTCTAATGATTGATAGTTACACATACTTGTTGTATGTATTAGTTTAGTTTGCCCCCGGTACGTAAAAAGGATAATAATAGCGTTTTTTTAAATTATACTGAGTTATTCTTCTTGTCAATAACCGCTACTATTTGTTTGTTTTATGGATTTGGGCCGGCTGGGTCTAAATGCCAGGGCCGATTTGCTGTCCCAGTCCAGCCCTGCCTGTCTCCTAAAAATGACGTTCCCACAGAACTAAACTGCATTCTCAATTACGTTTAGCTAGAAACGTATTTTCTCCCACGTTACGTTAGTTATGAACGTATCTCAAATACGTTTATTTTCTACATATCTTCTAGAAACGTATTTTCTCCCACGTTACGTTTGTTATGAATGTATCTCAAATACGTTTATTTTCTACATATCTTCTAGAAGCATATTTTCTTCCACGTTACGTTAGTTATGAATGTAACCTAAATACGTTTATTTTTTACATATCTTTGCCATTTATTGTCTTGCTTATAATAATGATAATTAGTTATTTATAAATATCATTTTAGAGCACACCTTTGAAATCGACAATCGGGCTCGATATATGGTTAAATTAAAATCAGTAGGCGAGGCTGTAATTTCGCCAGCTGTTACTCTCATGAGCGAGGCAGAACATAATAGTTTTAACATGCCAAAAAGCTGCTGTGTCGTTTATTGCACCTCAAACATTAAAACAAATCCAGAGTTACGTGTTTCTGTACTTCCTCTAAGAAGAAAGGACAGTAACAGAAGATCTCTGTGACTTCAGGCTTGATCGCCGTTCAAATGACAGCACTGGTTTCCCCAAAAGTGGGCGGGGCTGTAAAGTGAAGTAGATTTACTCTCTATTATTCAAAACCATTCTATTTATTCTAACGTAAATTACATGCCAGTGTTTTATCTTTTATTTATTTGTTTTTATTTTAAATCGTATAATGTCTGACTTTTTTTCCGTCTGTGAGGAAAAGAAATGGGGCTCAGAGCCTCAAAATACTGAAATCTGTATTTTTTAAAATCTTTTCCTTCTAATTTATTATTCTTTTCTAAATAACACACTGTTATTTACTCAACAATAACACACAATTATCCTTGTTTTTATTTATTCATTTAATTCTATAATCTTGGGCTTTTTAGCCGTAAATAAAGTCACCGGAAACAGACGGGACATTTTGAGCGATACACACCACAAACCCACTAAAATGATTACCCAAGATCCTCAGCTTGAAGCTTTTTGATTGGATGTTTTAGCCGCAATGCACGCTGGGATATGGTGTTGATATGATATGGAGATATGATATCCGACAACGAAAAATAAAATAATACCTAATTCAGAGTGTGCTTGCTTTTCTCTTTGGAAGTCATCACATAACGGCATTGTAATACACGGTTCGGCTGCATTAAATATTACACATCTGCCGTAATTCTTTATTTATAGAGAGAGACAAACAGGAGAACTGCTGCCAAAACTGAATACTTGATGTGGATCATAAATATATCAACAATTAAACAACATCTTCAATTTCTTTTCACAAAATACGTCTCCTTGCAGTATCAATAGTAATTCGGCTGACTTTTATATTTGATCCAATTGGTATATAGGTTATATTTACACCATAACGGTGCACAGCTGATAAAAAAGGACTTGTAGTTTTTAAAGATATTACTGATTTTCTTTGAATATAAGAATCTAAATACTGAGTTGAGAGAATAGTCAGGGGATTTGGGTGATGGGAGACACATCTATGGAATCACAATTTCAATAGCTTACTATTAAATGACGGATAGCCTGTGCCTTTCTGTCTGTGATGTTTTACAAATCAGATATTAATGTGTAGAAGTAAAACAAGAGAAATAGTACAGCAATATCCTGTAAAATTATGTAAAAACATGAATAAAACTACACATCTTCAGATGTTATACATAAGTGTCTACACTAATAATACAAAGTTATTATTAGTGTGCTGTGTGTACCTTGTGTGCACCGCCTAGTGGTTAAAGCATGTTATTGAATTATTTTTGTTGAATAATCTTATTTGATCAAAACAATATTAAGAGTACATACTTTCATAGGGGGAAAGTAGAAGGTCAATGATAGAAATATAGAATATAAAAAGTCAAGAAGATACTAAGTGATCTCTACAATAAAACAGTTTAGTGCTGGATGTACAAAGATATTAATAGGAGGATGTGCAAAACAGAAAAACGAATTAACCTTTATTAACACATTAAAAAATACTTTAGGTTAAGGTCTTCTTTTAAACAAGAAAAAAGCTCTGGGGGTATCTATCTACAGATGAATATTAAGCCTGACAAAGTACTTAACGTCTAAAATATTCAACCTGATCTCACCAGAATGCGTGACTCCACCACGACTCCTTAACACCACAATGCGTGGTGGAGTCACGAACTTTGTTACATTTGCGTCGGCACCACGCAAACAACCCCAATGTAAAGTGAATGAGGCTCCTTTGTCGTGGTGCACACACGCATTTCTACAACGTGCATTGTGTGTAATGCAACTGTTATTTTTATTAAATTAGTTAGTTTTTAAGGAAGGCCAGAGCTTCAGCTGTGTCAAATAGATTGTTCCCTTCAGTTAACGTTATTTAAAAGATAATGATCATGTCCCCTGTATTGTATTACGAGCGTCCATTCCCATTGGATAACGGAGAATTTTACACCCGGAAGTAAGTAGCCTATTCTCCTTACTGTCGATTGATTTTACAGTGATATCTGCACTACTCATCGACTAAAAAACACCAAATTGTCCTTGTTAATTACACAACATTGATTGGTTTGAATTGTGTACAATGCTTTTGTATTTTCCCCCTTCGATTCGGAGAAACAAATATATTTTCGGAGTTTTTGGACGGCAGAAGACACTACACTACCCAGAATCCTCAGCTATCGTTTGGGACTACACCATGTGCTTAGCTTGACAAACCCCGTGATCAGTCCTCAACCTCTGTGATTGGATGCGCGACGTTTACACAGAGCGTCCAAAAGGACTTTGAAATGGAATGAAACCCATCTACGGCCAGAGTTGGGTGTAACGCGTTACAAAGTAACGCGTTACTGTAATAATATTACTTTGTCGGTAACGGAGTAGTGTAACGCATTACTTTTAGAATTCAGTAATCACACTACAGTTACTAACATTGCCCCGACACGCGTTACTTCGTTACTTTCTAAAATCAGTCATAATCAAACCTCAACAAACACCTGCAAAGAACACATGCTAAGGTGGAGCTAACACACAGCTATTTGTTGTGTGTTTATATCACACACGGAGTCTGTTCTTCTTCTCTGTTTTCCGGTTGTTGCCTGTTTTGAATGACGAATACACACTACCGCCGCCTGCTGGTAAGGAGAGTTATTGCCACTCACGCATGCGTAGTTCGTACGTGCTCGGCTGAAGTCTTTGCGGTGTCTGGCTCCAGTGCAACACATGGCCAGCATGCAGGAGAACACGCTGACGCAACAGCGTGAGCAGAGATAGACTGCGCAAAATATACAGATAGCAGGAGACAGAGGACAGCCACGGTCAGATAGGAAAACATTCAGGAGCTATCTGGATCAGTCTTATGCGACAATGGAAACTGAACTAAAGAGAACATTTGAAACTTTAGCAGTCTGCGTGATCTGCCTGCAGGGAGGGGCGGGCCGGCCCTGCGAGTAAAGTAACGAGTAAAGTAACGAATTACTTTATGTAGAGAGTAACGAAGTAGTGTAATATATTACTTTTTTTTAAAGTAATATGTAATATGTAATATATTACTTTTTTTTAGTAACGACCCCATCTCTGTCTACGGCATACTATTCAAAACAGGAATCGAACGTGTCCTACCCCCCTCCCCCCCTTAGGTCACAGGCTCCTCCAACAGTGCTACCCAATAAAACAGATGCACAGAAAAAATTGTGAAATAGTGCAATAAGAGTCTATATACAAGTGATTGGAATATGATATATTAGATAAATAATTTCTAAGTAGCAGCCAGATGAATGTTATTTCTAAGTTCAGGTGTTTAATAGTCTTCTGGCCTGTGGGATGAAGCTGTCTCTGTGTCTGGTGGTTTTAGTCCGAATGCTGTGGTACCGCCTGCCAGACTGCAGCAGACAGAACCGTTTGTGGCTGGGGTGATGGTGGTCTTTTATAATCCTGAGGGCTTTCTTTAAGGTTAACCTGGTATTTTTAATCCACTACATTTATTTTAGTTACTTTACAGATTTGGATTAATGATGTGAAATATAAACAGCCCTTAAATCAGACTTTAGTTACACCTGAATGAAATTCAGTGAAGGTGATTGTCAAGTGCCAACAATCAGGCGAGATATTTGATAGTTGGTTGCTTGAGAAGACTAAATATTTATCTGCAGATCCGTTTAAAGCATATTCATTACTCGTTATTCTCTAATAGTTCATTAAAGACTGTATATAATTGCTATTTTGCACATCCCTTTCAAGATTTCAAGATTTTCTAAGGTTTATTGACATATCATATACACAACAGTGTAGTTATGCAATGAATGAAAAACTTGGGTCACAGGTTCATCAACAGTGCATTACAAGACATCTATCAATGTGTGTATACTTCCACCATTACACTGTCGTATTCTGCACATTTCTTTAATTAAAGCCTTATTAGTTAGCACATCCTCCTATCAGGCACTAAACTGTTTTACTCTAGATATCATTTGAGTATCTTCTTGATATTTTCTATTCTATATTTATATAATTGACCTTCTACTTTCCCACTATTTTGTATGTACTCTTAATATTTGAATGTTTTCATAAAATATAACACATTCAAAAGTGCGTTACAAAAATGAAAGACATTAAGAAAAAGGCATTTTAAACAGTCATTAAAAAGCAACACAATCTTCCTGCATTGCAATTACTCTAAACGTGTAATAACGTGCTTTAACCAGTAGGTGGTTTGGGTTAAAAGCATAGGTTAAAAGGCTGTCAAGTTTACAGTGTTAACAAAATAAAATATACTGCTGTTTCCGGTTTAGTTTACGACGAATATTATTTTGTTATTGTTTTGATATTTGTAACACAAAAGCGATGGAAAAAACCCATAGCAACCAAAAAAAGATGGTCTTAACATGACCCAGTCGTCTAGTAGTTAATAAAAAACAATAATATCAAAACAAAATATTACTACTAACTTTATTGTGAAATTAAAACAGAACGGTAAAAGAATAGTTTCCGGTGTATTCTGATGCCCGATCTCTGTAGATAAATAAAGAACTAAGACAGATGTGTAATATTTAATGCAGCCAAACCATTTATTACAATGCATTCATGTGATGACTTTCAAAGAGTAAAGCAAGCACTGCTGAATAAAGTATGTTACGAAACGTTTTTTTTCATATGGAATGCAGTTGGAGGTCAACCAATCAAAGAACTTAAGGACTGATCACGGGGTTCATGGTGTAGTCCCAAACGATAGCTGAGGATTCTGGGTAGTGTAGTGTCTTCTGCCGTCCAAAAACTGCGAAAAAATATTTGTTTCTCCGAATCGAAGGGGGAAAATACAAAAGCATTGCACACAATTCAAACCAATCAATGTTGTGTAATTAACAAGGACAATTTGGTGTTTCTTAGTCGATGAGTAGTGCAGATATCACTGTAAAATCAATCGACAGTAAGGAGAATAGGCTACTTACTTCCGGGTGTAAAATTCTCCGTTATCCAATGGGAATGGACGCTCGTAATACAAGACATGATCATTATCTTTTAAATAACGTTAACTAAAGGGAACAATCTATTTGACACAGCTGAAGCTCTGGCCTTCCTTAAAAACAAACGAATTTAATAAAATTAACAGTTGCATTACACACAATGCACGTTGTAGAAATGCGTGTGTGCACCACGACAAAGGAGTCTCATTCACTTTACATTGGGGTTGTTTGCGTGGTGCCGACACACAAATGTAACAAAGTTCGTGACTCCACCACGCATTGTGGTGTTAAGGAGTCGTGGTGGAGTCACGCATTCTGGTGAGATCAGGTTGAAAATATTGCTTTCCTGCAATGTTAACTATGTTGAAACACTTATTTTAAATGATATTATACACATTAATTATACCCTTATGTATGTAGATAGAATAAGAAATGTGCAGAATATGACAGTTTAATGGTGGAGGTATACAGTACACACATATTGATAGATGTCTGTTGAGGAACCTGCGACCCAAGTTGTGTATAAGATCAATACACCTTAGAAAACCTTGAAATCTTGAAAGGGATATGCAAAATAGCCATTATACAGTTTTTAATTAACTATTAGTAGAGAATAACGAGTAATGAATATACTTTATAAAGATCTGCAGATAAATGTTTAGTCTTCTCAAGCACCAACTATCAAATATCTCTCCTGATTGTTGGCACTTGACAATCACCTTCCCTGAATTGTATTCAGGTGTAACTAAAGTCTGCTTTAAGGGTTGTTTATATTCCACATCATTAATCAGAATCTGCAAAGTAACTAAACTAAATGTAGTGGAGTAAAAATACCAGGTTAACCTCTGAATTGTAGTGGAGTAGAATAACAAAGTAACAATGAGCTGTCGTGTGGGTATATATTAATGCTGCCCATTATGGATACAAGCGATTTTCACCCATTTAGTAATTACATGTTTTAAATGTGTACACACCAATGTGTTTCCTATCGCCTAAACCTCCAGGGCTGTACACAGTTTAATACTGTCAACTTCTACATTTGGGAAAAACGTCTTTTAAAACTACAATTCCCAGTAGAGACGTGCCATAGAGAACATGTTGCGAAACACAATAGAGAGGCGAAGTCCCTCCCTTTCCGGGAGCCTCCATGGGACCCCGGAAGCGTAAAATTATACATTGAAGTCAATGGAGAGAGAAAGGTTATCTTTTGATCCCGTTTGAATTGTGCCACGAATGACACATATGATGTTTGTCAATTTAAAAGAATATTTTGCAAGTCAAAAAATTAAAATGTGTCGTAAAACTGTGAAGTTACACATTTTTTTGTGTGAAACCGCTGAGTGAACTACAGGTCTCTTGGTCTCGCACAATACGCGTCACCATCACAAAGATGGCCGTCACGTTAGCAAATTTCACCTGTTTCTTTCAGAATGAGAATAAAAGTATAAAACGAGGTGACTACAAGTCTGGACACGTTGAGAGCTGTACATACACGAAAGGGGAGTTAGTCGGTTCTGTAAGAGCAGCGGGACCGGCTTTACAAGATGTTGGTGAGTAATATGAGTGCAATGTGTAACGTTAATGTCAGCTAGCTAACATTAGCTAACAAGGTACACTAACGTGTTTTGTTTCAGTAACTAGTGTTCTCCTTTAGAACTTCGTGGTCTGTGTGTATGCTGTGGATAACATTAGTGTTCACAAGAACAAGGTAAACTCCCGTGTTTTGTTTTAGTTGCTCTTCAGATTGAAGCGGCCAGTTTTATATCGACTATACAGGATATTCTATACTGTATGTGTGATCTCCTTTTACATCTCGATGTGTCATTTGAGTTTATTTGCTGTGTGTAGATTCAAGGATTTTGGTGACATGAACATGACCATCGCGGAGGCAGTCCAGTTACCATCCTTCTGTCTCCGTGAGGAGGGTGGGTCATATATCACCCATACTGGCACCAGGTCCAAGGGCAGCTGCACATCACAGACCGGAGTCTCTGCTACTTTGTTGTGTGGACCACGAAGGAGGCGATCATCATCCTCATCCCCAAAGACCCTGCATGGCATGGAAATCTCCTCCTCCTGGAACAATTCTACACCCAGCATATGCTCCCTGTGTTGGCCAGTAGAGAGGAGGACATTTAAATAAACATACTCTTAACACCCTCAGACTCTGCGTTGTGTTCCGTATGTGTGATGGGGTGTTATGCAGAGGGGAGGAAAACAGGACACAGCAGATTGGGATTGTGGTGGAGACGCTGAGCAGTTATTTAATTGTTGCATGTAATTATTATTATACTGCGTGCTTCTTAGTTATTCCATCTTTTGCTGTACATACATTGTATGCAACTCTATATTTACTTGTTATCTACCACACTTCCTTCTACATCACACACCATCATTATACATGATGGTGTATATAGGATATATATATTTGTATACATTACATATCTGTAAATTGTATAATTTAATTTTTCGTATTTGGGATTGTTGGAAACGTCTTTTTGATCTCTCTGTCTATAAACACAAACTGAGTAAGATTGACAATAAAGTTGACTTTGAAAAATATATATATTCTTTATGAAAATAGTTGACTGTTGGAGAAATGAATCCAAATGAAACGTTGGACTGAACTACAACTACGCCTTTAAATCTCTACGGACTGTTCTTCAGTGGGATGGCAAGTTCCTATCTTTAAACATGTATTAGTTTTTTCTCAACAGATTTGATTTTCTGAAGTTAATTTAACTTAACCATGTAAGGTCATTATTAAAAAGGTACAATCAATTTGTTTAGGGTTGACTAAAATAATGATAAACATTTCATTTGGATAATTTACTGACAGAATAAGAAACTCAATAATGCTCTACTCACCTGTTCCTTTTTATAAAGTGAAACAGTTGAAACGATAGATTTTTAGTAAACTTAAAAACAACCTTCTCCAAAAGCTATCAAGGAATATACCGAATACTTATTTTAGAACTTTATTACATATTATTTGTATATAGTTTGAATGATCCATAATTGACAGAAGCTTGTGTTTACACTGACCTGTTACTCATATAGTAATGTCTTTGTAACTTCAGTAAACCACTACCTCACTCATTTCTTTCATTCATCACGGTTCAGTAAACTAAGTGACACATGAACCAGTTTAATAATTATAATAACGTAGGATTGCAACTCTTTGAAACTGTAGGTGGCTCTTAAAAGAGCCGTTGTGTTTGGGTGTGCTGGTCTCAGGTCAGTTTAAGCCCTCTCTCCGCGGATGCAGCTGGATGTCCTTGGGCATGATGGCGACCCTCTTTGCTTGGTTCATCTTACTGGGGGGCAGCTACATGGATGTCGGTGCAGTCCACAGTCATTGTGCAGTTGAAGGCAGAATGGATGAAGGCAGAATGAATGTATTATTGACTCCGAATGAAGCACAACTTCATGTCATACAATACATTGACTTTATTTGTAATTGTGTGAAAACATATGAGCATAATGATTAGCAAGCAGGACCTGCAGGAACAGAGCACGGTGATGGATGGAGCTGGGAAGAGAGAAGAATAAAGAAAACAGATCAACTTCATTTTCGGATATTAAAAATTCAATTTCAAAACAAGTTGCCGCTCCTACAGTTTTCTAGTGTGTAAAGATGATTTCACTTGACCTATGCAAAATATCACACTCAATACATGTGTGTCTCTGGGGGGTGCATTGTGCCTTTGATGTATATAAATAATATACCATAACCAAATACTATTACGTACAGTGGAAATCAGGTTGCCAGAGCAGGTCAGTGTGCATGTTCCTCAGGGTCTCAGCAGTTACAGGTGAGGGAAAGGAAATAAAAGAGAAAAAGGTCAGTAACAACACTTTAAAGTAACACAACAGTAACACTTTGAATAATTATCTCTTCTAATAATTTTCTCTCAGTAATCACTCAACTACTGTCTTTCCAACAAACAGATTGACTCACCCTTACTGTCATCACAATGAAACACGTCCAGAAGAATCTGTCATGCAAAGCTCCCTGCCTGCCTTCGACTCTCCCTGACTGCTTCCATAGCACCCGGTGGATGGCGCAGTATAGGCTACTCTTCAAATGTTTCACGAAATACTTACCATCTACTCTTACTCTTACTTCATGTAATACAATAATAACTTCATGGTAAGGCTACTAAAAATGACAAGGCTACGTAATGTAATGCTAACTAACGTGCTCGCTACTCGTCGCTACTAGCTAGGTAGCTAATTTGACTGTGTTCCATGCACAACATGTATATTACCTGAGATGTCTGATCCGGCGACTCCTGGTCCTTTCATCAGACGGGAAGCGATAGAACGAGCAAGTGGTTTGATCACTTATGTGATTACAACCTGGTACAAAGCACACAGGCATCTTGTAAAAGTGAATTTATTTTTAGCAATCTCTTATTTATTGGAGGGAATAAATCGGTTATGAGATCTTCTTCTTCGCTTAAATGACGAGTCGCAACCACAATTATCGCCTGTGACATCACTTACGCGAGCCAGAATGGGATTTGGGATTTGTAGTCTTTGTAGTCGCGTATTTTTCATAGTCTTATATTTCAACAGTTTTACGACAAAATGTGACTTTTTTGACACGGAACTTATTGTTTAAGATTGACAAACATCATATGTGTAGTTCGTGGCACAATTCAAACGGGATCAAAAGATACGTGTTCTCTCTCCATTGAATTCAATGTTAATTTTTCGCTTCCGGGGTCCCATGGGCCGGAAGTAGATGGGCGTGACTTCGCCTCTCTATAGCCAGCATGTGTAGTTCTGGTGGGGAGTTCGAGTCCAGTTTTGAATAGTCTGCCGTGGTTTCGTTCCATTTCAAAGAGCTTGACGCTCGGCGTAACCTTGGCGCAACATCACGGGGTTTGTCAACGGGACTGTAGTCCCAAACGATAGCTGGGGATTATGGGTAGTGTAGTGTCTTGGGCCATCCTAAATCTCGAAATGTCCCGTCTGTTTCTGGTGACTTTATTTACGGCTAAAAAGCATGCTAAAATGCCCAAGATTATAGAATTAAACGAATAAATAAAAACAAGGATAATTGTGTGCTATTGTTGAGTAAATAACAGTGTGTTATTTAGAAAAGAATAACAAATTAGAAGGAAGAGATTAATCTACTTCACTTTACAGCCCCGCCCACTTTTGGGGAAACCAACGCTGTCATTTGAACGGCGATCAAGCCTGAAGCCACAGAGCTCTTCTGTTACTGTCCTTTCTTCTTAGAGGAAGTACAGAAACACGTAACTCTGGATTTGTTTTAATGTTTGAGGTGCAATGAACGACACAGCAGCTTTTTGGCATGTTAAAACTATTATGTTCTGCCTCGCACATGAGAGTAACAGCTGGCGAAATTACAGCCTCGCCTACTGATTTTAATTTAACCATATATCGAGCCCGATTGTCGATTTCAAAGGTGTGCTCTAAAATGATATTTATAAATGACTATTTTCATTATTATAAGCAAGACAATAAATGGCAAAGATATGTAGAAAATAAACGTATTTCAGATACGTTCATAAGGAACGTAACCTGGGAGAAAACATGTTTCAAGAAGATATGTAGAAAATAAACGTATTTGAGATACGTTCATAACAAACGTAACGTGGGAGTAAATACGTTTCTAGCTAAACGTAATTGAGAATGCAGTTTAGTTCTGTGGGAACGTAATTTTTAGGAGACAGGGTTGGCACACCACCCTTGCCCTATATGTCGTACGATGAAGATCTAGCTTTTTCTTGTTTTTCTCATCTGGTTGTTTCAATTATGTGGCACTGCTTCTGTGTAGGCAGCATATATGTGTGATTGGCAGGTGGTGATTGAAGCCCCAGTGGATAAGGACAATGAAAGAATAACATCCCACATTTGTATGAAAGAGGCCATGAATGGGGATACAAGCTGCTGAGCAACCTGCGAGTAAGGGAGGGGAAAGGAAGAGAAGTTAGCAGAGAGAGAGGGAACTAACATAGTCTGTCTTGTAGCAAGCACTCGTGATAATCCTCCCTCTGTTGACTGCTGTTTTGCGTATCCTAACCCCCCTAGAAGAGATCTGCATTCCTTTCCACCTGGAGGTGTCATGGTGAAGGTCCAACACATTACAATATTAATGACCAACTTGAAGGATAATGTGTGATGGATCACCAATCATACTGCCTCCAAATGGCATTGGCCAGTGTTAGGCACATAAATAATAACGTGATTTAGATGCAAAATCCATCCTAAGCGGATTACAAAGGCAGTGGGACTGCAATCAATCGTCATTTTGGGCCAACATGATGCATAGCAAAGAGCACGGGACACACAAGTATACAGCGAGGGAAGAGAAGAATGGCTAGGAACAGGTAGAGGGAGGGAGAACTGCTTTAAGTGTGTAGTGTGTCACATCATGGCAGTGGAAAAATACACCTACTAAAGTTATATGTCATTTTGTTTCCTGATTTTGTATATTTTGTTTTAAACGTTGAAATAAACTTGCCAAATACAGTTGCTGCTATGTCAATTTAAAATATTTTACATTCTCTTCAAGGCTTTTACACTGTGTGATTTTGGGCTGCCCCAGTTAGAAGAACACAGTTGTATGAGAAATGAAGCCGACATTTGAAAACATTGGACTTATTATGGACTTATTTATTACTATATAGTTTTCCCTCTGCTTGTGTGCATGTTTGCTGGATTTCTGCCATTTGTGTACTATGCCTTTTTTGTATTAATGGGGCGAAGCCTGCGAGCTAGTTCAGGCAGTCTACTCGAGCACTTATGCTGCATTCATACATAACGCCCCCTTGCCACTCTGCAACCAACCAAACAGAGTTTCCTTAATATGTCGCTCTATTTAACCTGCCAGATCTCTCTCCATGCATTGCTTGCTGTTGCTGCAGCTACCTCTACGTCGCTGCTGCTTGCCTGCCCCACCACCACCCCAGCTTCCACCCCAGCTTCCACCTGTAGGCTCGGGGGTTAGTTATTCGATCATCACTCATCGTGCTATGTATATCTATGGAGTGATGATGCCCGAGCCTAGTCGCCAAACTTAACTATATGCTGCTTTTAATAAACATGTTAAAGAAACACGTGAGTTGTCTGACTGAAGTTATGTTAAATGGTCTACCCCCACTGAAAACAAATTATTATATATATTTCTGGGAATGTATTTATTCCCAACTTTCATATAAGGAATTAGATATCAATGCCAAATATGTACATACGGTTGTAGCTTCCACTACCTTGCTAGCTTAGCTTAGAACAAAGAGAAAATAACCAGCTAACATGGCTCTTCCTTGAGTCATTAATAGACCCTACTAACTTCAGGTAGAGCAACACAAGTGATACATTCTTGTCAATCAATCAATCAATCAATCAATCAATCAATCAATCAATCAATCAATCAATCAATCAATCAATCAATGTTTATTTATATAGCCCAATATCACAAATGTTACATTTGTCTCAGTGGTCTTCACAGTGTGTACAGAATATCAGTATGACAATATGACACCCTCTGTCCTTAGACCCTCACATCGTACAAGGAAAAACTTCCAAAGAAAACCCAGTTTAAAGGGAAAAATGGGAGAAACCTCAGGGAGAGCAACAGAGGAGGGATCCCTCTCCCAGGACGGACAGACGTGCAATAGATGCCGTGTGTAAATTGAAAAGATAATACATTTGCAACATAGGTAGTCCAAATGTTTGGAAATGCATGTGTGTATAATAGGAAGATGAATCCACGAGGATATCCATCCAGGACCTATGATCCAGGACCACAGCCACGACTGAAGATCCAGCGCTCGCGATCCAGGACACAGGACCGCAGGATCATCCATGACTCCGGATCCCAGCGTATATAGACACCAAAAAGAAAGACATTTGGGGAAGCTGGGTTAATCGGAACATGAGTGTACACGGGTATAGACAGAGAGAAGGAAGAAGTAAGATGTCCCCCGACAAACTAAGCCTATATCAGCAAAACTAGGGGCTGAATCTAATCAGCCCTAACTATAAGCTTTATCAAAAAGGAAGGTCTTAAGCGCACTCTTAAAAACGGATAGGGTGTCTGCCGCCCGAACACAAACTGGAAGCTGATTCCACAAATGTGGAGCTTGATAAGAAAAGGCTCTGGCTCCCATTGTACTTTTAAAGATTCTAGGAACAACCAACAACCCTGCATTCTTGGAACGCAATGCCCTAGTAGGACAGTAGGGTATAATGAGTTCTTTAAGGTAAGATGGCGCCTGCCCATTAAGGGCTTTGTAGGTGAGAAGAAGAATTTTAAATTCTATCCTGTGTTCTATAGGGAGCCAGTGTAAGGCAGCCAGAACAGGAGTAATGTCTAAAACATAACAATGTGTAAAAACAGCAGAGTTGTTTCATGGTGGGTGGCTGGCCTTTGCTTTTTTCCTAACGCCTGTTAAGAAAGTATTTAGATTCAGCGGTATTCTGGAAGAAGACAAGATTATACAACTCATAGAATTCCAACACTCACTCACAAAATACATGAACTCCTGAAATGCTCTAAATATGAGAGGCTTAATATTCTAAGTGATTACCTGAGGGGGTTTTTTCTTTAATGTCTATCCAAACCAATCCCCCTGCTTTTTCTCCAACTGGCTTCTGTAATTCTTTCTATCATCCTCCATTAGTATTCACAGGCTCTCTTTCACATTGAAATTTGCATAGATAATTCCAACTATGTCTACAATAACTGCACAGTTATTGTAGACACAGTAACTTTTTTTGAGAGCCAGGTTCAAAGACATGAACAGTCATGAGTGAGAGGCCTATGGGTATTGCAGTATGCGACTAGATGGTCCAATTCCTCCTGATCCATTGGCCTGATGCTTGCCAAAGCGTCTTTGGGTTCAAGAAAAGCGCTATAGAAATATAATTTATTACTATTATTAACCCCATAAGGCCCCCTCTGTGCCTTTCATGGCCTCGTGTTTGCTGCTGAAGCTGTGAGAGTATCCACTGTGTCTAAGCATGTGTGTGTGCCCGCAGATGGGAAACGTTAAAGAATTCAGGGTTGTCAGAAAAATAATTTTAACCAGACACACAGTCATATCGATACATACACATATCTTTCTCTCCATCTGCTCTCTTATTCTCCTTCCCTCCTTTCCATATCTCTGCTTGTCCTTGTGGGTGATTATAATGCACCCTGGTTGTCCGTGTCCACTCTCATTAATCACGCTCGGAGAGACTGGGCCGGACGTTTGAATGCACAGTTGGCCTGACCCAGCACTCGACAAAATAATCCATAACATCAGGTACAGAGTGATTTACAGGCTCACACTCACACAATAACATCAACTGTATAGCTGAGCTGAGGATTTATGTGAGCTGTAATGTATTCAGGATATAAGAACGTGTTTCTCTGGCGGAAACAATACTGATGAAATATAAAGATTGTCATTGTGCAACTAATAGGCTTTAATAAAGCCACCCAGGAAACCAGGAAAGCACATTTCCCCGGCTGCCAGGATCTCTTATTGTTTCTCTGTCTCTCTCTCTCTCTTTTCCTCTATCCTTCTCCCTCTTTCAAGCATACTGACTAATGTGTTAGTGGGGCATGAGCCACTGTGTGGACAAAGTGAGATAGATTACTGTGTGGATTTTGGCAGAGGAAACTGAAGCTAATTCTCTGATTAGAAACCTGGGTTCAAAAGGCAGAGAAACACTGAGCTGTGAATCAGAGTCGCAGCGCAGAGCTCAGCGGGATCCAGAAACGCGAGTGTGAGTCTGTGTGTGTGTGTGTGTGTGTGTCTGTGTGTGTCTGTGTGTGTGTGTGTGTGTGTGTGTGTGTGTGTGTGTGTGTGTGTGTGTGTGTGTGTGTGTGTGTGTGTGTGTGTGTGTGTGTGTGTGTGTGCAACACGTTCTCACTCTCATCCCGTCACATATTGATGGACGGTCAGGGCCCCTCCCCGTCGCTATATTACGTACAGGGTACCCCTTTCCCGTCATTTTCTACGGGCAGGGCGTCCCATAGACCTTCATTGCGGACACAGCGGACCCCTTGCCCGTCAGGCTTCTACGGGCAGGGCGTCCATAGACCTTCATTGCGGACACAGCGGACCCCTTGCCCGTCAGGCTTCTACGGGCAGGGCGTCCATAGACCTTCATAATGCCTATTTTAAGGTTCATTTGGCCATTAAAATGCGTTTTGATCTCATTTTATGCGAGTAATGAGTTTTTATTTCGGATTATTTGTGCAGTACATGTACATGATGTTTAGTTTGCTAGTTGTGACGAAGATTACTTCATGAATGTGTACACATTCATGGTTGCTAAGGTGGTTGCTATGGACGCTGCAACAGCTCCCAGACCACGTGATCAACAACAATGGCTGTCCTTCGTGTTATTCTCGGTGGAAAAATGCCTATTTTAAGGTTAATTTGGCCATTAAAATGCGTTTTGATGTCATTGTATGCGAGTAATGAGTTTTTATTTCTGATTAGTTGTGCAGTACATGTACATGATGTTTAGTTTGCTAGTTATGACGAAGATTACCTTACGTCTGTGAGGAAAATGCATGGGGCTCAGAGCCTCGTATTTTTAAAATCTTTTTTTCCTTCTAATTTGTTATTCTTTTCAAAATAACACACTGTTATTTACTCACCAATAACATACAATTATCCTTGCTTTTATTTATTGGTTTAATTCCATAATCTCGGTCTTTTTTGGTGTTCGTCAGGAACTGAATTTCAAAATAAAAATAACCGGAAACAGACGTAGGCCTATAAGGGACAGTTCGAGCATCATTGCGATTGTCAAAATGTTTGAGTTTAGGACGGCCGAAGACACTACACTACCCATAATCCCCAGCTATCGTTGAGGACTACAGTCCCCGTGATTACTCTTCTAGGTCTGGGATTGGATGTTGGAGTGGCAGTGCGCCAAGGTTACAGCGTCAAACAGCTGTGTGAAATGGAACGAAACCACGCCAGACTATCCAAAACTGGAATCGAACGCCCCCCCCAGAACTACACACTACACTATTGTGTTTCGCAAAATGTTTTATGGGACGTCTCTACTGAACTTTTTCGTTTTCCCACAATTAGAAGTTGCCAGTATTAAACACATTGGTGTTATCAAATGTAAAACATATAATTAATAAATGGATAAAAATCGCTGTCCATAATGCGCAGCATCAATATATAGCATTAATATACCCACATGAAAGCTCATTGATACTTTGTAATTCTACTCCACTACAATTCAGAGGTTAACCTGGTATTTTTACTCCACTGCATTTATTTGAGTTACTTTGCAGATTCTGATTAATGATGTGAAATATAAACAACCCTTAAATCAGACTTTAGTTACACCTGAGTAAAATTCAGATAAGGTGATTGTCAAGTGCCAACAATCAGGAGAGATATTTGATACTTGTGCTTGAGAAGACTAAACATGTATCTGCAATTGACATTAATGGAAACGAGTAATAAAGTATATTAATTACTCGTTATTCTCTACTAATAGTTAATTAAAGACTATATATTATGGCTATTTTGCACATCCCTTTCAAGATTTCAAAGGTGTATTGACATATCATTTACACAACTTACGGTGTAGTTATGAAATGAATGAAAAACGTGGGTCACAGGTCCCTCAACAGTGCAGTACAAGACATCTATCAATATGTGTGTACCTCCACCATTAAACTGTCATATTCTGCACATTTCTTATTCTATCTACATACATAAGAGTATAATCCATATGTATAATATCAGTTAAAATAAGTGCTTCAACATAGTTAACATTGCAGGAAAGCAATATATTAGACGTTAAGTACTTTGTATTTATCTGTAGATAGATACCCCCAACGTTTTTTTCTTATTTAAAAGAAGACCATAATCTGTTATTTAATGTTTAAATAAAGGTTAATTCGTTTTTCTGTTTTGCACCTCCTCCTATTAATATCTTTGTACATCCTGCACTAAACTGTTTTATTGAAGAGATCACTTATAGTATCTTCTTGATTTTTTATATTCTATATTTCTATCACAGACCTTCTACTTTCCCCCTATGAAAGTATATGTACTCTTAATATTTTTTTAATCAAATATAACACATAAAAACAATAATTCAATAACGTGCTTTAACCACTAGGCACACAAGGTACACACAGACACTTATGTACAACATCTGAAGATGTGTAGTTTTATTCATGCTTTCACATAATTTTACAGCATATTGCTATACTATTTCAGAATCAGTATTTACATTCTTACATTCAAAATGCAATCCAATTCAAATCAGTAATATCTTTAAAAACTACAGTCCTTTTTTATCAGCTGTGCACCGTTATGGTGTAAATATAACCTATCTATGAATTACATCAAATGTAAAAGTCAGCCGAATTAGTGTTGATACTGCAAGGAGACGTATTGTGTGAAGAGAAATTGAGAAGTTTTTTAATTGTTGATATATTTATGATCCACGTCAAGTATTCAGTTTCGGCGGCATTTCTTCAGTTTTTCCATAGGTCTCATCATCAGGGCGCTATAAATAAAGAACTACGGCAGATCTGTAATATTTAATGCAGCCGAACCGTGTATTACAATGCCGTTATGTGATGACTTTCAAAGAGAAAAGCAAGAGCACTCGGAATTAAGTATTATTTTAGTCTTTTCAAATGTTTTCCGGATTTCATATAATATAAACACCAAATCCCAGCATGCATTGCGGCTAAAACATCCAATCAGCGTAGCTGAGAATCTTGGGTAATCGCTCGAAATGCCTACGTCTGTTTCCGGTTATTTTTATTTTTAAATTCAGTTCCTGACGAACGCCAAAAAAGACCGAGATTATGGAATTAAACCAATAAATAAAAGCAAGGATAATTGTCTGTTATTGGTGAGTAAATAACAGTGTGTTATTTTGAAAAGAATAACAAATTAGAAGGAAAAAAATATTTAAAAATACGAGGCTCTGAGCCCCGTGCATTTTCCTCACAGACGTAAGGTAATCTTCGTCATAACTAGCAAACTAAACATCATGTACATGTACTGCACAAATAATCAGAAATAAAAACTCATTACTCGCATACAATGACATCAAAACGCATTTTAATGGCCAAATGAACCATAAAATAGGCATTTTTCCACCGAGAATAACACGAAGGACAGCCATTGTTGTTGATCACGTGATCTGGGAGCTGTTGCAGCGTCCATAGCAACCACCTTAGCAACCATGAATGTGTACACATTCATGAAGTAATCTTCGTCATAACTAGCAAACTAAAATTCATGTACATGTACTGCACAAATAATCAGAAATAAAAACTCATTACTCGCATACAATGACACCAAAACGCATTTTAATGGCCAAATGAACCTTAAAATAGGCATTATGAAGGTCTATGGGACGCCCTTCCCGTAGAAACCTGACGGTCAAGGGGTCCGCTGTGTCCGCAATGAAGGTCTATGGGACGCCCTGCCCGTAGAAAATGACGGGAAAGGGGTACCCTGTACGTAATATAGCGACGGGGAGGGGCCCTGACCGTCCGTCAATATGTGACGGGATGGGAGTGAGAACGTGTGTGTGTGTGTGTGTGTGTGTGTGTGTGTGTGTGTGTGTGTGTGTGTGTGTGTGTGTGTGTGTGTGTGTGTGTGTGTGTGTGTGTGTGTGTGTGTGTGTGTGTGTGTGTGTGTGTGGTTAATATATTTAAGTGGGTGGGTGGATGCATCATGTGTAGAGTGAAACATGCTTGTATTGACTGCATGTGTCTTTGCTTTTGTGCTTTGGTTGTGTTGGGATACAGTATGTAATATGCACAGAGCTTTTTAAAATTCCCCACATGCGTGTTCAATTCACAACCGGATGCTTTCTGTTTTCCTCAGCACTACAGCCATGTTCCACCAAAGCAGGATCATGAACAAGAAGCATACAGAATCGCACATTTAAATTAAGGATTGTGTGTCATCTTAAAAGGGCCCCATTATGCTCATTGTCAGGTTCATTTGTGCCTCTGTGACATGTTTACATGCTTTTATGTTCAAAAAGGTCTTTATTTTTACTCCATTTTACTCGTGCTGCAGCACCTCTTTTCACCCTCTGTCTGAAACCAGAACCCAGTCTTCTCTGATTGGTTACCTGGCCAGCTTTGGTGTGATTGGTCAACTGCTAGGAGCTGTCACACCCCTTAGCCTATCAGGTATAACATGTTGGAGCGCTTGCTATTAGAAGCGCAAGTGCAGTGATGTCATAATTTGTTACAGAAGTAATTAAAGGAGTCACATTTTAACTTGGGATTTAGTCTTTGCAGACCATTTACATGCACAGAAACCGATATACTGTAACACACTACAGGGTAGGGAAAACCCAAAAAAGCATGACATGGCCCCTTTAAGACACAGTGTGTAAATACCACAGCCAATACATTGTGCAATCAGCATTTACTTTAAAAGATACATTAAAGCAAAAAGGTTTTTCTCATAACCTGAATATAATCCATCCATCCATCCATCTTCTCCCGCTTATCCGTTACCTGAATATAATAAAATACATAATTTATTCAACAATCGAAGCTTCCTTTTCCATCCCCCTGTGACAGAGCAACATCGTAGGATACTATATAAAAATCCCTATCGGGGTGCAGGGCAGTGTGCTGGTTGTTTGAAGGGTTGCAATGTGTCAAAATATGTGTCAAAAAAGCCATAAAGTGCCCTTGAGCAAAAAAAAAAACATGCTCCTCAGCACAACATGAAAAATGTAATATCCACTGCATAGCCACCGGGATTTCCAGTAGATATCCAGTGGATCAACACATGAACACATACAAAATATAATATACAGATTGAACCCTTATTGCTTCTTACAGTAGTAAATGCAAAGGCTGACACTAAACTGTTTTTGTACACCAATAATGTTCAATTTCTTGTAATGCATGCATCGAAGCAGTGAAAAAAGCTAATTAATGGCCTTTTAAGAGTTGCTTTTAACAGTAATTATTAATGACTGTTATTTGCATTGCCTTACTTTCCTGAATTGAAATGGTGGCTCATACATATTCATTTGATTTTTCTATTTGAATTACATTCCGGAAAAACACAACATTTTATGTAATCTGGCTGAGATGAAAGACTTCTAATAAAAAACACAATCAAACACAAAGACTGTTTCTGTTTTGTAAAGCAGAGCCACACAGTGTTGCATCTAATTGAATATAAAAATATTGCCATTTCGGAAAAAACTAACACACTTCTACTTTAATCCAAATGTTTTGTTTTAGAGATAACTGTGTTGTGTTTAAAGCATTTCTTCAGCAGCAAGCTTAGTTTGTAGCAGTGTGGTTATTACATAAAACCTTAAAGAGGACCGATTATGCAAAATGCACTTTTTGATGTCTTTTATACATAAATATGTGTCCCCGGTGTGTAAGGAGACTCACAAAGTTTCAGAAAATACAACCCTCTCTCTTTTCCTCCTTACCCACATATCTAAAAAAAAAAACGGAGTGCAAACGAGCAGATCCAGAATTTGGCTCCCACATTGGCAGAATTTGGCGCATGTGACACGTCCCAACCTATCGTCTCCGTATACAGTCGTCTAGCTGAATCCCCTCTCGCAGCTGTGTGTCTGTGTATTCAGCAGGATGTCTGCAGGAGGCACTTAGAGTAAAGTTGTTATAATACATATAATGGCACTGTTCTAGCGGTAAACACTTAAGAAAGAACATGTCAAGCTATGTGCTGTATCAGAAACAATGCGTGGCGTGTTTTGGGAGTAATATGCTCTGTGTTTACATTAGCAAGCATCGCTAACACTCAGAGCTAATGCTGTACTGGAGAGAATATGTGTAATGTAATGTCCTAAACCCTGCGAGAGAGAAATGTTTGAGCTCCATACTGTTTCAGCAATAATGCTTGAAGTGGTTGGGAGCATAATATGGCATTTAATCACGGCAGCGTTTAGCTGAGTTTCTCCCGGTAGAAAACTCTCTTAGCAAGGGAAAGCTGTGTGACGCTATAAAGGGGCTTGGCTAGCAGCAGCTGTTCCATTTAAAGCCACGGTCACAGAATCAGCCTTTTTGGAACAGGGCTGGAATAGAGGGGTATAAGGCATGGCTACAATGGATGATCTGTTTGGTATTTTAAGCAAAAAACTTCACAGACATGTTTTGTATGGCCCTACAATATATTTTTCAAATATAGCATAATACTGTAGGTCCCCTTTAAATAAATAAATTGGGTTTAAATAAGGTCAAGGCAAGGCAAGTTTATTTATATAGCACATTTCAACACAAGGCAATTCAAAGTGCTTTACAAAAATGAAATACATTAAGAGCATTAAGAAACATATTATAAAATGGCATTTAAAAACACTCATTTAAAAGCAAAGATAATAAAACATGAATAACAAAAGATAAATGAATTACAGTTAGAGTGCAGTGTGAGATACACACATCTGAAATGTTTAGGTCTGACTCTCAATCATTGCTAACTTTTTAGCAGAAATAGTTTTCTTTGACCTCACTTTCTTTCTACTTTCTTTGTTAACTTATCCTTTAGTTATTTCAAGTATTTCATTCTAAACGAACCCCCCTTTTGAAAATGTTAATCTGCAACCCAATATTTTCGAAAATTCAACAGATCCTGGCCATTGTGTAGCATATACAATTAATTTTCTCCCAGACATTCATGTGGCTTGCTAGTGTTGGACCCCATCTGTAACCCCAACACACGTCGGGGACTTTAACCACCTACAGTAGGTCAGGGGTCTGCAACCATTTTGACCAAAAGAGCCATTTTGCCCCATTTTCCATCAATGTGATTGTCTGGAGCCGCAAAACATAATTGATAGCATGATAGCTTATAAAGTTGAATATAATGTTATATCATAGACAAAAACTACATACACAGGCCTACTTTAA
This sequence comes from Pseudochaenichthys georgianus, assembly GCF_902827115.2. Taxonomy (NCBI): domain Eukaryota; kingdom Metazoa; phylum Chordata; class Actinopteri; order Perciformes; family Channichthyidae; genus Pseudochaenichthys; species Pseudochaenichthys georgianus. The sequence continues at coordinate 14,493,425 of NC_047522.1, read as the reverse complement.
AATAAATTAAACAGCACTTGGGGAGTCCTCTGCACATTTGAAGAACATAAATACAATTCAAATGGGCCCACTTTGAAATAAATAAAACATATAGCTGCACCCTAAAAATAGTTAACTGATTTAATTATGACTGAAGATCGTCAGCTGTCTTCCTCTTCCGTTTTCTTCCTCCAATACGTAAAGGCTGCAGCACCTTTGACAACTTCTCTCCACATATCAAACATACCGGTAAGCCAGCATCGTTTGTTGTGAAAGCATAACTCTAAACACGCAGGATTAAATCCTCTGTTTTCCTCCGATACTTTTATTTGATTTGATTTATCCATAGTTCGCTCATCGAGCCGGGGGTCAGGCTATTCGCCTGCAAGAAAAGACGCTGGTGCGGGACCGTAGCAGGATATGACGCATAGTTGACCTAATTAAAACCATTTTGTTTTTATTTATGTGTCTCAGTACCACCTAAAAATACAAGATACGAAACCGCAGGTTGCAGACCCCTGAAAAGAAAAAATAGTGGGGTCTGAGAGAAAGCATATCCAATGTACAAATCACACATTTGTTTTGAAAAAAAACAAACTTTCTTTTTAAATGTAGTAAAGTGTTTATATTCCCTACCATTGCACCAGTGTTTGTGACAGCACCCACGATATAACAGCGACACACCGACGTGAGTCAGTAAGTAGAGGACACACATCCATCTTCATTCCTGTCTTCATATCTTCCGACTGACCGGCCAGCTACCTCACAGTCTGAGGCAACATTTCCTTCCTTTGTCTGATCGAGGATCCCTGAAGCCTCTTGTAGCTTTTAGCTGTTAGTAAATAAACTGATGGAAGCCCAGACTGAGGTGGACAGTGTGAAATAGGATTAGCTTGAAGCCTAACAAGCATCCTGGCTGAGATGTGTTCATTAATATTACATCAGTCTACTACAGAGAGGAGGGAGGAGAGAAACAGAGGGGAGGGGGACAGGCTGCGAAGGGAAGTGACTCTGGACCACTGAAGGAGAACGGAGTTGGATAATTGTTCCCCATGCATATGCAAAGCTGACTGTTTTCTACTGAGAGCTTAGGATCACATAATGGGGAATGCTGATGCACACAGGATAGGTTTGAGATCTGGACTTCCTTATGATGCAAAATCAATCCAATGTATATTTGTCTCAGGAGGCTTTACAATATTTCACACGGCACGCTATGTCCTTAGAGAGGAAACACTGCCAATAAGAAACCCCACAATCAACAGGGGAAGCAATGGGAAACCTCAGGGAAAGCAACAAAATAAATCCTGTACACTCAATATGCATGTTTCCACCTGTTATGATAAGACCACCATTAACTCTGCAGTCTTTACACATCTCTGCGATGTGCTTCAAAAGTAATAAGCCTTTGTGTAGGATTAGTCCTCTTACATATTCTTTACTTGTGCATGCTGAGGTAATACTTCAGTTAGAAAAGCAGTGTGTGCAGTCCTGCTATGACAGAGACCACTGCCGTGCGACCTTTATACAGATTAACAGACAGACCTTCATAACAGACTTGACAAAGACCCCAGAATGGATAATCTGCCCTTTTAACACTCCATAATAATTGATCCATTCTGTCATGTCTGTCTCTTAATTGTCGATGTGCACCTCAGGCTGAATGACAAGAGACAAATCTTGGCGACTACATGTGCAATTTGTGTGAGAAATGCTAACTTGTGATTACACATGCAGTGATAATTACTGCGACCCCCGAGGGGTTCAGCGGACCCCCGCTCACAAAGCCCTGCAGCGTGACCCCTCTGACTCCCCCCGCTTAGTGTACAAATTAAGAATCACAGTGACACATTCACTGTGGAGTTCCCCTCCCCCCAAATGAAGATGGACAGTATAAACAAAATAACATTACAAAATAGCCCATAACCTCGCCTGGAGCAATCTTTTGCTCTCGCAAGTGTTTACTTTTCCTCTTACATTCCCTTGTTTAACTCTGTCTGTCTCCTCGCCCTCTCACGCTACTTTGCTTCCATCCTCATCCTCTTACTTTCAAGGCCTTTTCGCCAATTATGCTACAGATCTCGAGGCTTGTGAATCATTGCGTCCAGTTGTTATGTGGAATGGTGACTCACAGCAGGAGGACGAGACCCAGCCTTGGGCTCTTTGCTGTCCGGAAAAAGGTCATGCCGAGCATTATTGCGGTTAACTATCTCAAGTTTATCAAACTCAACACTTTGAACAAGCTGCAGCCAGGAGCAACCTCTTTGACTTCATCCAGAGACATGTTGCAGTCAGGCCATAACCATCCCAAGCAGCTACAAGGATTGTTTCGCCACTGATTTGTTCCTGACAATAGATCCACACGCAAGCATATGTCTAAATGAATGTACAGTGATGAAACAAAATATCTGACACTTTTCAGACCTTTCCCGCACTTATCTCAAAGCTTAAAACTATTTTCTCAAACTCAGCTTCTTCTCTTTTTATCTGTCTTCTCCTTTGTGACTAGCACATATTTAATTAAGGGAATCAGTAAGGCATAATGACTTCTACCTGAATTGACCTCTGTATAAAAGGTGTCTAGAATATTTTGCATATTCTGTGAAGATTTTATTAAACTGCTGAACTGCCTGCTCGCTTGGTGAAACTCTCTTTGGGTAAGAGTTCAGTTGCTAAAGCCGTAGAAAGGTGCACACGGTACTGAGCTGACACAATGACCATGTGTCCATTGCAGTTGTTGAGGAAGAGGAAGCATGACACACAGCTGTCTCCAGTGTGCCCAAGGGAATAATGGACGAATGCAAACTTTAAACGCATAAGCAGGCGTTGAATCGAAAGATAGCAGCTGGCTTGAAGTGCAAGTCTGACCTTGACAACTCCTTGTCGCTTGTTCACACGTCCTTATAAGCCTGTAGCCTTGTTGGAAAAGTATGAAGTGGTAAACAAGTGGCAATGATGATTCAACAGGGGGGAAATGTGTTGGTAAAAACGAGGCGTCCTACAGAATAGTCACATATACGGAAATGTATTATGTAATATATGAGAGAGGATAAAGAATAACTCAAAGTGTGTGTACTGATGTGATGTAAAATATGCACAACGTTCGTAAGCAATTTAGTTTTTAGGGTACACATTGCATCGTTCTGGATATTTCTTACCCTGACAACAAAAATTGCACTGTCAAATATGTTATTAATTCTGTTTTTCATCAATCACTCAATCAATCAATGTTAATTTATATTTTGTTTTAATACACAACGCTCTCCACGTGTTTGAAAATGCTTCTGTAATTCAGGACATAATGTGTATGCATTTCAGTTTTGTGCAAACATCGTTTTTAGAAGACAGACTCACTATGTGAATATACACATTGTAATTGGCCCATGCAGTTTTTGGAACTCAGAGTGCTTGAGCTCTAAAGTGTGTCACATTTTCTTTCCGTAGCCTACCTGTGTGACATAATTATTAATGAGCTGTGTCTGCATTTACGCACCTCATCTAACAGGCAAAGATGGGCTGCCTTCATTACTTTGAGTTGTGGGAGTCGTCCTGTCAGATGAAATTTGAGCCCCGGCCAAGACAAGTGCTTGGCATAACAAAATGGGAAATTCATCAAGTGCTCATTTGGTTTGAGATGATGGGTCATGACAGTGTCAGTCTCGTCGCCTCATAGTCAATGGAGACAATGGAGTCACAAGTATGTGTTTAAAAAGCATTTTTTCACTGGATGGTCAGTGAGCACCACACTGTGGTTTACAGCAGTTATTACCACTTGTGACTTTTATAACCAGTAGAGTAAGCATAAAGAAGTAATCATGCCTCACAGATCACAGACCGGAACAGTATATTCCTTGAATAATAATGTGTTGATTGAATTAGTTTCTATTCGTTTTATTTTCTTAAATAGCCTTTTTGCTGTGGAGAGTGAAGGTTTATATCTTAACGTGCTCATGTGTGACCTTTGAAAAACATTGGAAAAGTCTGGATTTTGGTGCAATTGGATTTGACATGCATCATACTGAATGCCTGGAAGTAGACGGAGATAACATAATATAATATTATATCAATTGAAATGTCTTAAAGAGGTTTTACTCTTGCGTTGTTTGTTGATCAAGCTGATCAACATAACGCACACAAAATGTATCTCCAGAATCTAAAAACTGAATATGTACAGTATATAGAGAAGTTATACAGCTGTGTGTATGCATGTGAATGTCAAGAAATTCTAAGAGTCATACTTATATATGCTTTCGTCATTTTTATGAATCTGAAATCACACTATCTAGAGAAATAATAATAATAATAGCTTGGATTTATATAGCGGCTTTTTAAAATGTAATTTAGATGTATTCAAGTATTTCTTGCTGCAATGTTCCATTAATGCAGCGTTTCTGAAAGTGTGGGGCATAGATGTGATAGGTGGGTCGTGAATGGGAGATGAACGGGAGATTTTTTTTGTTGTTGAAATAAATAACTTATTTGGACCTCAGGTCGGAATCGAAACCTGAGTCCTCCCGGGCGGTAGTGGACTGTTACATCCGGAGACTCGCAACGGCAGTGGACTTTCACAGCGCCGCTGTGTTTGCGGCGGCGGGTGAATAAGTTCAATAGGGGCCCTAGTATGGTGGTGGACTTTGGCCCGTTGACAGGCCACGCATGAGTCGACCCAGGACTTCACCCACCAACTTCACGGACGGTTTCCTACCGGGGTGGGAAAGATTGTGAACCGCCTCAAAAATGGGTCGGCGCCAGTCCGCAGGGACTAGCGGTCGAGGCTGATGTCACACCACAGCTTCGCGCCCGAATCACCGACCGTGACCTCCTCCAGGCGTAATCCCGTGACCGAGGCCAGGGTCCAGTCTGGACCCTGTGGTCAGCGACCATGCGGAGGTAATAATAATAATTCCTTACATTTATTATAGCGCTTTTTCCAGTGCTCAAAGCGCTTTACAAATACACATCACACACATATTTGACATACATGCAATGGTCACTGTGGACAATACCCACAGGAGCAAGTTCAGGTGAAGTGTCTTGCCCAAGGACACACTGGCTTTACAGACGCAGCAGCGGCGGGTTTCACCCCTTGATCTGATGATCATTGCACAGCGCACTGCGCCACACCGTCCATCTTCACGCCTCGAAGTCATCGAGGCGCTTTTACAAGTATACATTGGTATTATACATGTACTGTGGACAATACCCACAGGAGCAACTCCGGGTGAAGACACAACGGCCTGACGCAGTGGCGGCAGGAGCGGGTTTCGAACTGGAGTTCCCCAGCACCCCCCTTGATCTGATGATCAGATGCACAGACCACTGCGCCACCCGTCCCTGAGGTAATCGAGGCCCAGCTGCACAGCTCTGATGACCGCTCTGGAGAGGCAGTCCGCGACCACATTAGCCTTGCCAGCGATGTGTCGTATGTCCGTGGTGTACTCGGAGATGTACGAAAGCTGGCGTTGCTGTCGGGCGGACCATGGCTCGGCCACCTTGGACATGCAGAAAGTAAGTGGCTTGTGATCCACGAATGCTGCAAACTCCCGGCCTTCCAGCAGGAAACGGAAGTGGCGAACCGCCAAATAGAGACCAAGGAGTTCTCTGTCGAATGCGCTGTACTTGCGCTCCCTGGGAGTCAACTGGCGGCTGAAAAAGGTGAGCGGTTGCCAGGCACCGTCGACCCATTGTTCATGCACCTCGCCCACAACGTAGTCAGACGCGTCTGTGGTGATAGCGATGGGGGCCCTGTGTGACGGGTGAGCCAAAATGGCAGCTTCGCTCAGGGCGGCTTTGGTGGCGTGGAAAGCGGCCTCCCTTTCAGCCGTCCAGTCTATGGCCTGGCCGGGGGACTTGTCCTTGAGGGCCTCGTACAGCAGGCGCATGGTGTGGGCTGCCCGGCGGATGAACCGGTGATAAAACGTCACCATCCCGAGGAGCTCTCGGAGCCCCCAAGCTGTAGGTGGTCGTAGAAAGGCGGACACGGCCTCCACTTTCGACGGGAGGGGGGCGGCTCCATCCTTACTGATGAGATGACAGAGGAAATGGATGGAGGACAACTCGAACTGACACTTCGTTGGGTTGATAATCAGGCCGTGTTGGTTGAGCCTCGTGAAAAGGACCCGGAGATGTGCCTGGTACTCTTCAGAGGAGGAGCTGGCGACAAGGATGTCCTCTAAATAGACAAAGATGAATGGCATTTCTCTGAGCGCTGAATCCATCAGCCACTGAAAGGACTGAGCTGTGTTCTTAAGTCCAAACGGCATATGCAGGAACTCGAAAAGCCCGAACGGCATAATCACCGCAGTTTTGGGGATGTCCGAGGGATGCACCAGAACCTGGTGGGAGCCCCGCACCAGATCCACCTTGGAGAAGACCAGCTTGCCCGCCAGGTGTGCAGAGAAGTCCTGGATGTGATTGACCGGGTAGCGGTCTGGCGTAGTTAAGGCGGCGGTAGTCACCACACGGTCGCCAGCCACCGGCTGATTTAGGGACCATGTGGAGCGGCGAAGCCCAAGGGCTGTCTGAGTGGCGGATGATGCCCAGACGCTCCATGTTGACGAACTCTGAGCATGTCAGGGTTGAGCCACCAGGACCTAGCGTAGACTGGGGGGCCTTCAATGTCAATGTGGTGCTCTACCCCATGTTTGGTAGTGGCAGCGGAAAAGGTGGCTGCGTCAAGTCGGGAAACTCACTGAGAAGGTGCTGAAACTTGTCACCCAGTGCAGAGAGCCCGCTGAATGACGCCTCGCCGCGGGTACATGCGAACGAGGCAAACGTCAGTGCGTCCACCAGGCGGCTGTTCTTGACGTCCACCAGCAGTCCGTGAGCGCACAGGAAGTCTGTGCTGAGGAGGGCGAAGGAGATGTCAGCCATGACAAAATCCCACTTAAACCGCTGACCCCCGAAACACAGGTCCACTGTCTTTGTGCTATAGGTGCAAATAGGGGTGTCATGAGCGGACGTTAAAGGTGGGCCGTGGCCCCCACCGGCGGCATCCTCCACCATAGCCAGCAGGACGCTCCGCTGGGCTCCAGTGTCACAAAGGAGTCTGCGACCAGAGAGGGTGTCCCTGATGAACAGGAGCCGGTTGGATGTTCCCACGCTCGCAGCCACTACCGAGCGCAGGCCTTGGCATTTCCCGTTGCCTTGTAGGTGCAGGGGGGACGGCACATCTTCACTTTCGCCCCGTAGTGGTAAGAACACAGGCCAGGGCTGGAGTTTCTGACGTTGGCCCCGGAGCTTCTGCTAGGTGGCATGCCTCTACCAGGGAAGGTGCCGCTGCGCGTCGGGGCCAGCACCTCAAGGGTAAACACTGGGTGGCCAGGAAGAACCGGTCAGCTTCTTCGGCTAAAGTGCAGGGCTCAGTAATAGCCATGTTAGCGAGCGCTGTCTGAACATGCGGTGGCATTTGCTGAAGAAACAGTTCTATGAACAAAAAATTGGGTTCTTCCGTACCTAGCAGGTTGAGCATCATTTCCATGTGGTCGGAAGGCTTGCTGTCTCCCAGGCTATGAATAGCGAGCAGGCGTCGGGCCCGTTCCGACCGTGACAGCTCAAAAGTATTTTGCAGGAAAGCCTTGAACGCTGCATATATATCCTGGGAAGGTGGAGATGTAATAAAGCCCACCGTCCGGGTCGCAGTGGAGCTTCCCAGTGCCGAAACGACGTGGAAATAGCATGCTGCATCATCAGTTACTCCGCAGAGGGCGAACTGAGCCTCCGTCTGTGTGAACCATGCAGCCCAAAACTCCGGCAGTTTGAAAAAAACTGCGTTATTTGCCATGCTCGGTTCAGTCTCGGATCCTTCTACGAGACTTATTCCGGGGTCACCAATGTAGTGCCGAGAGACGGGAGTCGGAGGCGGTGCATTAAAAGTACAAGCTAGACTTTTATTAAGCATCAGAACAACATGTAAACAGCTTCAAGCACGGGAAGCCAAGACCGGGGTAAACAGGAAGTACGGTTAACTCAAATGTCCGTGCGGAACAATACCCCAACCCATAGTTCCGTTGGTGAATAATGTCAATCACCACACTACTACTCTTACTGTTTAACATTTTGGGTTACTTCATGTTACTTCATATTAAGGCTAATAAAAATGACAAGGCTAAGGCTGTAATGCTAACTAACATGCTTGCTACTGTAAGGGAAACTTCTGTGTAGCAGCAATGCAGTGGGAGTCACCGACTCAGGAAAGAGACACGGGAAGAGCAGGAGCTTTGATGTCAAACACTGATGGTTTATTTGGAGCTTCGGCCGGAGAATTCACATCTGCACGGTAGAGTTGCCACGTCAATTCTGAAGAACTCTACCCCAGACCCATGTATTTAGCTAGTTCCGAGAGCATCATCAACATGCTGCATAACAAGATAAAATCATAACACCTCTATCAACTGACGTCAACAGGCAGGAACATAGAATCATAACACCTCTATCAGCTGACGCCAACAGGCAGGAACAGGGAGACAGAACACTGAGAGCACAGCAGCCAAGGTTACGAGGTGCGTGTGCTCAGTCAGGACAGTTCAAACTGATAAACTGGTTCAAAGTTATGGGCCTTGGAAAATATTCCCCAACAGCTACTAGCTAGGTAGCTAACTTGATCCAGCCACTCCTGGTCCTTTCATCAGACGGGAAGCGAAAGAACGAGCAAGACCCATTGCTGGTATGATTACAACCTGGTACTAAGCACACAGGCATCTTGTTAAAGTCATCTTATCTTAGCTATCTCTTATATTCAGTGCAGGGTTTCCGCTAGGAATTTTTCTCGCCGGTCAAATGTCCGGGCAGAATTTATTTTACCGGACAAATTTGAAACTTACCGGTCATATTTCAATAATAATAATAAGAGTTGTGTAGCAGAGTTTCCGTAATCAGGTAATTTACCGGACTATGAGCAGATATGCTGATGTTTAAAACTCAGTTCACGGGGCTCATTTTTATATTGCTTCAGTTTATAATCGTAACAGATCGAAAAAATTCAGATTAATTTTCAATAAATGATTCCACAAACAACAAACAACATAATTATTACATTCAAACAAACTACTTGTAGTAGATAACGTACATTATTCAGAAGTTTACATCAACTTTGAATAATAACACGGGAGAAACGGAGCCTCTCTTTTCCCCTCTCCCTCCCTCTCTCTCCTGACAGCACGTCAGTTTCTCATGCAGCTCCTGCAGCTCGCTAAACAGAGGGCGGGGCTTCAGGTGATTATGCAGAGCTGCGTGTCTCGGTCAGACTCAGCAGCTGATTTACTGATTACTTACACCAAAAACCAAAAAGTAATGCGTTACTGTGAAAAGTAACGTTTTAGTTACTTAAAAAAGGGCTCCCATTATATGAATGCCCGTATAGCCTTCATTTCAGTATACTGTTATTGCATTGGAGAATAATACAATCTGTTGATCAACTTGACATGCATTATATGCAATCTGGATAGCATCGATATTAGCTGGCTTTACATTTTTGTATATTCTTTCTCCAGGTAGTTGGAAAAAGTGTTCCGTTTCATATGCCGTGTACCGCCCGGACATGCTATCATGCTAACTAGCTCCCTGAAAGCGGGTGACTCCACTGTAGCAATAGCCTGCATGTGTTCTACAACATACCGTGCAATGGCTTTATCGACTTTTCCCTGGCTAGCAGTCCCTTGGTTAAAATCCAGCCGCTGTTGCTTAGGTGCAGGTGGAGGTGGAGTGGCGTCGGCTGAGTCTCTGTGGTCTTAGCTACTAGCTTCGTCCCAGCATGTTGTTTTTGCAGATGTTTTAAGAGATTTGAATGACTGGTTTGGGCAGTAGATAGGCTCTTTGACCCGCCAGGACACAACTTACATTTAACTAAAACGTTATTTTCTTTGTGCTCGACAAAAGTGAAATAGTGAGAATATCTCCAGGTGGAGAAACTAGACTTGAGCTCCGCCGCCGCCATGATAGTCTCGTTAGTAAACAACACAAACACGCCCACAGCCCGTCTCCGCATGTGACACAGGAAGTATTTAAGTACATTTACTCAAGTACTGTACTTAAGTCTCTGTTCACCTGGCTGTTGACTATATAAAAAAACGCAGTAACGGAGTAACGCACCATGTAGTAACGGTAACTGAGTTACTGAATTTAAAAAGTAATGCGTTAGAGTACTAGTTACTGCCAAAAATAACGCGTTACTTTGTAACGCGTTAGTCCCAACACTGCTTATATTTAGTGGAGGAAAACAATAATGACATCAGTCATCACATCACTTACACGACTATGGGATTTGTAGTCTTTCTAGTTGCGTATTTTTCATAGTCTTATATTTCAACAGTTTTACGACAAACTGTGACTTTTTGACATGGAAATAATTTTTTAAGATTGGCATTATTTGTGTAATTCATGGCACAATTCCAACGGGATTGAAAGATAAGTTTTCTCTCCCTCTTGACTTAAATACATAATTTTTCCGAAATAAGGTCCCATGGGTCGGAAGTAGATGTGCGGGACTTTGCCTCTCTATAGAAAACCCCTGATATAGATCAATATGAAAAGGGGAGATCTTTGTGATGCTTTTGTAAGGCAGTGACTACCTCAGGACAAAAGAGGACATTCTTTTGCAAATCTGCTGTAGATTGTTATAAAAAGGGATTTACATGCCAAGAGATTATTTTCCAAGGCATGCTTTTTAGAAAACAGTTCTATCTCACACAGGCTCCGCCCTCTACTGGACTCTATGGGTACTGCTCTCATCAATGATCGGCGAGCGTTCACACACTGAAGTTGTATAAACGTAGCCGACCAATCAGGGCGAGCCTACCTGAATGTGCGCAGGCTCACAGTATAAGGCAGCTACACCTCCTGAACAGTGGTTGCGTTAGACTTTTTCGTTGTCCGTCATGTTGACGGACAGGATCGTAACATTTCCGTCATAATCCATTATTATCCGTCATTTTATTTTTCATGTTTTAATGATGAGATGAAACCCATTTAATATTTATGTTTGGATACTAAGCAGCAAATGTTCATTCATTCATGTTTTAATGATTCATACAGAACTTTTAAGGGCATGGAGAAACAAAAAGATGAACAGAGACACCGACCGTGTGGTCACTTTTCATGTCAACACGAACATGAATGATTCATTTGTTCCTGCACTGACGGCACAGCAGAGGGGGGCTGAGGCCGCTAAAAACACCACGACCATTGTGCCTAAACAGGCAAATATGAACAATGCCATCGTTTTAAATGAGACAATTACAATCAAAATATGAACAAAACATTTACAAGAACAACTCAATTGACCTGCTGTAGTCTGGCCTGAACGCTGATTTCTGCATCGTCGTGCACCCTCGGACAAATCCGTTACTCATCTTAGCTTTTCTACAGATGTCGCAGAACATTTTGCCATCTTCCCTCCTCAGCCACTTAAACTCTTGCTCCCACTGAACCCGGTACTCCCGCTTGAACTCCTTGCCACTTGCTTGCCCCTCTGCCGCTGGCTGAACATTGTCAGTTTTAGTCTTACTGGCTTGTCCTTCATCCTCCACCGCATCAATCCCTCTTTTCACCTCGTTTATCCACACCATCACAATTACCCAGGCCTGTACCTCATCCCTCATTTTTATGTTTCCTGTTGTCATTTATTGTCTAAAGTATTTTTATTGCATGTACAGCAATTTGGCTCGACCGAAAATCGTTTTACAAATGTGCTATATAAATAAAAACTTGATTTGATTTGATCCCTGTGCTGCTTGGCTCGAGCTGTAGCATGTAGCTATTTGTTGTTTGTATAATGTATATATTCAACCCAGTGTGACGTTTAGATACTACTGGGACCCCAAAGCAGAGACTGACAAAAAATAAAGTTTCAAAAAAGTTTAATAAACAAGGTAATCCAAGGCAGGTACTGACGACAGGGAGCTTGGCTGGCCGTGGTAAACCAAAAACAAAGCTGCGGGAAAACGTTTCCGACCAAAACTCAAAAAGAACTCCTTAGCCAACTACAACAGACTCCAGGCTGCAGAAAGGCACTCCAGACCGCGGGACCGCATGAAAAATACTCTGGCAGAGAAGTGAGGTGAGGGCCAGGCTCTTAAAGAGCAGGTAAAGTGAGTGGGGACAGGTGTGCCTCATCTGCAGCCAGGAGTAACCAGCCACGCCCCCCCCCGTCACACACCAGCCCTGCAGAGACAGAAAGACAGAGTAGTGAGGGGTAAAAGGAGCACACAACAAGTTAAACACAAAAACAACAAAAGCCCCATGCAAAACATAACACCCAGTCTCACGGCATTTCGTGTTCACCAACACGATTTTTAATCTATTGATTCGTGTTCACCAACACGATTTGCCCCTTTTATTCGTGTTGCACAGCACGATTTTAAAAGCAATGTATTTCTACTGCCTGCAGCACGTCTTTTTCTCCGGTCGGGTCGAGGAAGACCGGAAGCTGTGTGGTTCATAAAAACATGTTCTTACTCAATATCAAGCCACAGTTATTGCTTTTATTTGAAATCGTATAATTTCGGACTTTTGTTGCCGTCTGTGAGGAAAATAAATGGGGCTCAGAGCCTCAGGATACTGAAATCTGTATTTTTTAAATCTTTTTTTCCTTCTAATTTGTTATTCTTTTCAAAATAACACACTGTTATTTACTCACCAATAACACTCAATTATCCTTGCTTTTATTTATTGGTATAATTCCATAATCTCGGGCTTTTTTGGCGTCCGTCAGGAACTGAATTTCAAAATAAAAATAACCGGAAACAGACGTAGGCATTTCGAGCAATTACCCAAGATCCTCAGCTATGGTTTTAAGCTCGTTGATTGGATGTTTTAGCCGCAATGCATGCTGGGATTTGGTGTTTATATGATATGAAATCCAGAAAACATTTTAAAAGAATAAAATAATACTTAATTCGAAAATGGGCCCAAATATCACATTGTTTCTTTCTCCCAAGCAGTGGTGGCTTTAGACTTTTTCGTTGTCAGTCATTTTGACGGACAGGATTGTAACATTTCCGTCATAATCCATTATTATCCGTCGAGTGCACAATGTATCACTCACTCGTGCTGACGACGGGGGACGGGGGGGGGGGGGGGGGGGGGGGTATTTTCTGTTAAATAAGGTTAGTTAGACCATGAGTTAGACCATGAGTTAGACCCGAGTCTTCCTGACAGTTCACAGTGTGCCGCTGCCCGGTGTAATTAAAATGTACCGCCGCGCACAGCACAGAAACAGCTGCTGCTCTGCCGCAGCACCGGAAATGGAACTGCTGGGAGAAAAACTGACTATCAGAGATGTAACGTTATCTTTGATAATATTTCGTCTCCTCATTTTTCGTCAACGAAAGTAAAGAGAGATGTTGTCATAGTTTTTATTTAGTAAACTACATTTTCGTCTCGTCACTTTTCGTCAACGATATTGCATGATGATTTCGTTACAGTTATTGTTTACTGCCGTCGGTGCCGTCTCGTCATCGTCTCGTTTTCGTCATGGAAAAAAAGGTCGTTGACCAACATATTTCGTCATAGTTTTAGTCAACGAAATTAACACTACTTGTAATGCACTGTTGAGGAACCTGTGACCCAAGTGTTTCATTCATTGCATAACTACACCGTAGTTGTGTATATGATATGTTAATAAACCTTTGAAAATCTTGAAAGGGATGTGCAAAATAGCCATAATATATAGTCTTTAATTAACTATTAGTAGAAAATAACGAGTAATGAATATATGTTATTACTCAGTTCCATTCATGTCAATTGCAAATACATGTTTAGTCTTCTCAAGCACCAACTATCAAATATCTCTCCTGATTGTTGGCACTTGACAATCACCTTACCTGAATTTAGTTCAGGTCACGTGTAACTAAAGTCTGATTTAAGGGTTGTTTATATTTCACATAATTAATCAGAATCTGCAAAGTAACTCAAATAAATGCAGTGGAGTAAAAATACCAGGTTAACCTCTGAATTGTCGTGGAGTAGAATTACAAAGTAACAATGAGCTGTCATGTGGGTATATATTAATGCTGCGCATTATGGACACAAGCGATTTTCACCCATTTATTAATTATATGTTTTACATTTGATAACACCAATGTGTTTAATGCTGGCAACTTCTAATTGTGGGAAAAACGAAAACGTTCAGTAGAGACGTCCCATAGAACATTTTGCGAAACACAACAGCCAGCATGTGTAGTTCTGGGGGGGCGTTCGATTCCAGTTTTGGATAGTCTGGCGTGGTTTCGTTCCATTTCACACAGCTGTTTGACGCTCTGCGTCACCTTACGGGGACTGTAGTCCTAAACGATAGCTGGGGATTATGGGTAGTGTAGTGTCTTCGGCGATCCTAAACTCAAAAATGTTGACAATCGCAATGATGCTCGAAATGTCCCTTATAGGCCTACGTCTGTTTCCGGTTATTTTTATTTTGAAATTCAGTTCCTGACGGACGCCAAAAAAGCCCGAGATTATGGAATTAAACCAATAAATAAAAGCAAGGATAATTGTGTGTTATTGGTGAGTAAATAACAGTGTGTTATTTTGAAAAGAATAACGAATTAGAAGGAAAAAAATATTTAAAAATACAGATTTCCGTATTCTTAGGCTCTGAGCCCCATTTATTGTCTGAGCCCCATTTATTTTCCTCACAGACGGCAACAAAAGTCCGAAATTACACGATTTAAAATAAAAGCAATAATTGTGGCTTGATATTGAGTAAGAACCATAGACTGTATATATAAATGGACGTAGGGTCCGTGACGTCACCCATAGGATTCTGCAGAGTTGCCGTGAAGCCCTTAGTAGGCGGAGTCGGCCACTAACGGCTTGACAGTGACGTCAGAGTCTAACTCCCGCCTTCTCCCGCCTGCTCCAAATAAGGGCAAAGAGGCGGTGCTGAGGCGGAGCCGAGGCGGGACAGGGCGGGACCTGCTGCCACCGAGCGTGACGTTCCAGACCTAGCTCAGGCTAAGAAGCTAAGCTAACATGCTCTCCGTATTAAGCTAACAACCTATGCTAACAACCCAGCTTGCGGTCACTGCTCCTCGTTCCCGGCATATTCTGAAGGTAAGATACCCTGTAACTTTACAAAACTTGTCCTTTTGATTTAAATGTTCTTGAACCTACACTATACAATTGTTTTTTAAGTGCTTCACCGTTTTTCAAATATAAATGTCATTTGTAACTAAACTTTGTAAACTAGCAGAGATATGGCCAGTGTTGCGTGAATTAAATGTGATTAATGAAATATGACTGTAGAAAAAGAAAGGTGCTTTTATATTGATTAAACCATTTTTATTTATTTCAGCATTAAGAAAAAAGAAGATGGCAACCTCCTCCATGCCAAACTGCACAACCTGTAAGTTGATGATCCTGGCTTACTTTACAGGACTTCAGATGGTTGACATTACACAGAAACATACTATACATATACATGTGTGCACAATTGTAGATAAACAGCACACAGTATATAAATATATATATATATATATATATATATATATAAACAGTGTGCTGTTAATCTGTTTTGCTCTCTTGTTACTTTTAACCATACAGGTGTGATTTCATATATAGTTATTTTGTATGTTATTGTCAAAGGAACAAAATGAGCAACCCTTTATACTTAATTTGATATTCCTCATTATCTGAAGCATTTGTTACTCTCATTTATTTTCCTCCCATAGTGTATGGATAATCGGAGACAGCTATGTCCGGCGTGGAGCCCAGAGAGCTACAGAGACCATCAGCAGCAACCTTGGCCTCGACCTGAGGGTGTGCTGGTTCGGTTGGGGTGGACTGCGCTGGAGAGGTGTCCTCCCTTTCTTTTCCTACTCCCTGCGAGGAAGAGCAGTCCCGGATGTCCTCCTCATCCACTGTGGCGGCAATGACTTGGGGGATGTGCCCAGTGTTCAGTTGCTGAACCAGATGAAGGAGGACCTGCACCAGCTTCACCATCGGCACCCTGGCTTGAAGATCATGCTCTCTCAGAGGCGCCGGTGGACGGCTGGTGCAAATCCTGTCAAAATTGACAAGGCCCGGAAGTTTGTTAACAGTGTTATGGCTACTTTTGTTCATAGCCTAAATGGTGCCATTGTTGACCACTCCAACATTAGACATGACAGTCCTGGGCTGTTTTTGCGAGATGGAGTTCATTTCACCCCTTGGGGAAATGATATTTTTTTAAAGTCACTAGCCAATTGCCTGAAAGACCACCTCCAAAGACTGTGAACTGCTAAAATGTCAGTATCACTGTTTTTGGATTTGGCCTTTAGATTATGTATTCTAAGGCCCTTGCTAAACCCAGACTGTCATGGCTAATGTTGAGTTAGATATTACATCTGTAGCCATAACATTGTTAACATGGCTGCTCTTCCTCTTCCCCACATCCCACCCCCCCCCTCTTTCCCCAATGAACTATGCAGCTCTCCAGGCCCATGCTGGGAATGGCTGTCTGTCAAACCTTTTATTTTGTATTTGTTATGATGTTTTTTGTTATTTTATTTGTTAAAATAATTATGTATTTATGTAAATATTGAAAATAAATTACATTCATATTTTCAATTATTTTGTCTACTGCTTACTGAGAATGTTAGCTATCACATCCAAATGGGACTATCAAATGAAAGGATAAGCTTACCATACAATACAGAAAACATTACACATTAAGGCTCAAATCTTTTCCCAAGCCGGAGCAGTCTGAAAAGAGTCCCAAGTTTAAAAACACAAAATCTTGACAATGAATACTACGCTGTCATTTATCAGTGACAATGCAAACAACAAGAAGGTCTCCCCTAATCCCATGTATTTTGGCATCAATGTCATAAGCATACCATAGAATGTAATTATGAAGTGCAATACCCACAATCCCTACAGGGTCGTAACGTCACAGAAGATAACACCTTTTAGAGAGTTTCTAAATTGTTCAGTATGCAGATAAATATTTGTTTTACAATAGAAACATTTTTCTCCATAAATGTTCCCACATGTTGTGAGCATCAACTTTAAATCTTTTGTCAACAAATTAAAAACATCTTAATTTCCTTTAGGACAACATTTTGTTTATAACACCACTACATTAACAATAAGCATAGGAAAATGATAACTGTCAACATTTAAGATTGTGCTTTTACTCTTTATTTAATCAGATCTATTTCACATTGAAAATGTGATAAAGCCACATCTTGCATTTTATGAAAAGTAAAGGTTTCGAATCATTGTATGACTTAAGTACACTAGAAAATAAATTAAAGATGTGCAACAACTGTATCAGTAATTCAAATGATATAACTTATGTACAGGGTTGGGAGGGCTACTTGCCAAAAACACAACCAGTAACTTAATGTGAGTATCAAGATATAAAAGTAATGTAATGTGATAACTTTATTTTTGTTTCGAATTACCTCAATATCAAATGCAATGCAAATAAACACAGGAGAGAAGAAATATTAATATGATTGTTTTACTTAAATGTATAATATAATACCATAAAGCAGATTCAGGCAGTAGGTGTATAGATTCACATTAAAGTATTAGCCTACAGAACAGTACCGCTTCCAGAGAAGAGATACAATTTGATCATTTTACATATATATGCTCTTTTTAGGTTTTGAATAAGATTGTAATCCTGAGTTTCCCTATTATTAAAAAAAGTCAAACTAATCCGATTACATCTTTTCCTATGTAACTAAGGATTACACTTTCCTTTTTTTCTATACGATCTTGATTCGTGATAGATGTAATCCATTACTATCTAAGCCAATACAAGTCATAACGTTTGGAAAATTGTCTCAAGTTATAAATTATGCCTTCAATCTTTTTCACGTGGAAAATACATCACATTGGCCGAGGCGTTGCAACTTCCCTCAAGCGTCCTACATGAAAGAAAGATCACATGTTAGAAATGTGTGCACAAACTATTCAGTATGACCCGTCTTAGTTTAAAGCCCAAGTGTAAGAGTGAACAGAGGCGGAGTCTGTCTGTTTTCCAATTTGTTTTGTTTGTTGGCTGCTGGGATTTGTTGGGGCTCGGACTCGGAGTCGGTGTCGGCTTGACTGGCTGGGTTTGCAATGGCGGAAATACGATTTTACCCACTGTAGACAAAGGTGATCTCCATTGCTTTATATAGGTTTGTTAATTCAGTCATGATGATGAACCACACCAGTGACTGGGTTCCATAATTAAAAATGCTCCTCCCTCTTAATGTTTGCAAAACTGATAGGTGGACAGGCTACAAATGATCAGTCCCTTCAGATCCGCACACATGAAGCTGAATGAGCATGAATTGATCAGACCTGCTGCTGTGTTAATTCTTTAGCTGCCACTTTAAGCTTTATGATGTGTACAACATGGATGTAATTTGATTTAATCTTGCCATTTTAAATGATGTATTCAATAAATAAGGTTAAACCAAATCATTACATTACAATAGATTTTATTTTAATGATTTGGTTTAACTTAAAGAGAAACTTTATTGTTATTGCACATATTACAGGTACTGAGACAACGAAATGCAGTTTAGCTTCTAACCAGGTGCAACAAGCAGTGAAGTGGAAAGTAATGTACACAATCTACAGAATAACATATAGAATGAATTGAATGATGAATAAACAGTGGGGTATGAATACACTAGATATCAGCCTGTGAGCAGTATGAACAGTGTGTATGAATATGCTAAGATATATAAAGTATAAAACCGGTAAGCAGTATAGTATAAAATATATAGATATTAATTTCATGATGAAAAACATTGTGGAACAATGATGAAAAATGGGAATGGATGTGGCGACGTAAAACTGACACAAAACAACAACAAACTTTTGCCAGCCAATTGGAGAGTTTCATCAGCAGCACGTGGTAAAAACCACCAATGAGCGCTCAGCTCGAGATACCAGCGAGCCGTTTCCCATCAAGCATTTCGCTTCCGCAGCTCGTGGAGAGCAACTGCGCCAACTCGCCTCGCCTCGCTCTCAAGGCTGCGGGCGTCTTTGTCCCGCGAGATTTCAAAGTCTCATGTGGGCGAGCCTCCAGAGCAAGTCGGACAAAATGACTAACCATCATGCAACGCACTAGCAAGACGTTGATCGCAACTGCGCAGGTCTGCGCAGGTCTTGCTTATCTCAAACAAGCCTACCGACAATAGAGTCTGGCTGCAGACTGCAGCAAGGAGGCGTTTCCTATAGGGGCGTTTCCTATAGGGGCGTTTCCTATAGTGAATGACGGGAGCCGGCTCTCGCCCGCGAACGAGCCGTTTTTTGTTTTGTTTTTGCGGAGGGATCTAGATCGGCATGAAGGCACATTATGCAATGTGCAATGTGGACATTATCCCGCTTATTACACATGGCCACATTCTCAACAAAGTAACGACATGACTCCCAATAATAATTGAAATGCTTTTATGGATTTAGAAAAAGATTTTATTGATTTAAAAAATAGTTTTATGTATTGATTTAAATTGACATGCATCCACTAAGAAAAGTAGTCCGTTGTTACTGTTTGAACTAACGTAACAATGGCAGGAACTGCTTCTATAGTGTTTTTGAGGAGCTTTTTGATTACAGATTTGAAAACATCGTTGCTTGCTTTAAAAGTAGCACAATTCATTATGTCAAACCTTGAAAGATATCCCTGCCCTAATGCCAAAAGTAACTGGCAACTGAATATATGTCGCCGTAGCTATGATGTCTATGTCTGGACCGCTGCGTAAAAAGGAGGGTTTCTGACCCATTACTTCTCTTCTTACTTCTATAAGAATAAAACACGGAGGACGGAGATCTCTTTTTGTCCCCCTCTTCTCCCCGCTGCAGCCTAGCAGTTGATCTCAAAGCACGCTCCCCTCTCCTGCAGGGAGAAACACTATATTTATATACTTTATATAGGTTGATACAGTAGCCCCTTTTTTTAAATAGTTTTTATAGGTGTTGCCATTTGTTTTGTGTAGCGTGGTTCTACAAGCAAGTCAATGCATTCATTGGGTGGTATCAGAGAGTTACACGGGTCTGTAAATGCAATGAAAACAATTGGCCACAGCAAATAATTTATATTAAACATGTAATTTTTACTTTTGAATACTTTAGTACAAAGGATGTCTTGAATAATTTAAGTGATATATGTGTACACATATAAATCATTAGTCAAAACAGGGCTACATTTGATTTAATTAAAAGGTATAATATGTGGTAAACTGAAGAGCCCTTTGGGAGCCGAAAGAGCCGGCTCTTCTTGGTGAGCCAAATGATCCGGCTCAGCAAGAAGAGCCGGAATTCCCATCACTAGAACAATGACTTCTTCTGCTAGGATTTATAAAAGCAGCTGGAATCCCTTAAGTTGCTATTGGATAAAAAAAGTTAGGAAACGCCCCTATAGGAAACGCCTCCTTGCTGCGTTCTGCAGCCAGACCCATCTCGACAGTGAGGCATGTACGTGTCCATCAACGTGACCACGCCCTAATTAATGCAAAAACGTTAAGACCTAATATAAATAAAAGGGTCGTGTTAGAAAACAATTCACTCACAGATCCATAATCATGAAGGTGGAATCTAACTATATCGATAATAAAAATGTATTGAGCCAGGGATAGAAACATGTTTTTTTCTGCTGTAAAGTTGGGCCTTTTAACATGGACATTGCTCCTTTCTTCAGCCATCGCCTATCGGCCAATATATGAACTGCAGTGTGTGATACTTCCGTATTGGCTTCCCGGCTGTTCCCCAGAGTTTGCCGCTTGGTAAGAACATGTGAACCACACAGCTTCCGGTCTCCCAACGACCCGACCGGAGAAAAAGACGTGCTGCAGGCAGTAGAAATACATTGCTTTTAAAATCGTGATGTGCAACACGAAAAAAAGGGGCAAATCGTGTTGGTGAACACGAATCAATAGATTAAAAATCGTGTTGGTGAACACGAAATGTCGTGAGACTGGGTTGATATATTACGCAGTCTGGTTGCCTCTTTTGAATGATGAATACACACTAGCGCCGCCTGCTGCTAAGGAGACTTATTGCCACTCACCAGAGATGGGGACTCGAGTCTGCGACTCGGACTCGAGTCGCACTTAAGTCGCACACACAGAGACTTCAGACTTGACTTGGACTCGTGACCAAAAGACTTCAGACTCGACTTGGACTCGTGTGTTGGGACTCGTGAACAATCATTGTGTTTTCTATTTTTGGCGTATTAAAGGTGGGGTAGGTACATTTGAGAGAAACCGGCTCGAGATCGCTAGAATTTGAAAATACACAACCGGAGATAATCTGCTAGAGGCTGCTACTTCCTTACAGAGCCCACCTCCTCCAACACACACGAACGCGCACATGACCAATGAGGGCACGAGATAAGTTTGTGCCCAGATGGAAGGCTGACAGGCAGGCAGGCCATCCAGTTACTTTAGCCGGGCTCATTACGCAGACGTGCGCGCCTCTGTTACTACCTCGTAGTAACACAATGGCGACCGGCGGCACACCTGCGGCTGTACCGCGTGTAATTAGGTTCAACTACAAACACTTCGAACAAAACGCCGGCGGCACCAACAAAAGGAGCGCACACTGCAAAGTCTGCAATATCAAAATCAAGGATGCTGGCGCAACAACGTCGAATTTCATCAGGCACTTGAAAAGTCACCCGGAGAGGTCAGTCACATTAACGCATATGGACGGTTAGCGAACATGTTTAGCTCAGCATCAGCTGTGTAATGCTAACTTAGCTTGCTGCTAGCTTTGTAACTGAATATTTGAAAAGATTAGTGAATTGCTTGTCACACTTGTTTGAGTTGAGTGGCGTTGACATCCAACTCTTGACATGACACAAAAAAGGTCGGTAACGTTAATCATTACCCGCTGCCACCATCTACTGGCTAACGTTAAACGTAGAAAAATATATAGTTACATACATAAATACATCTGTGGGTTTATAGGCAGGTTACAGGTTTATTGTTGACCACGTAACGTTAATGTTACAGGTTTATCAGGTTACCATGACACTGGCTTTGAGTGAGAGGATAGAGGAATATGTTTATTAATAGTAGACTTAAAATATGTCATTAGAGACCCAGTGTAATTAAACAATACGGTTGATACAAAGACGTATTTGACGTATTTCTGATTCTGAAGTGTTTTGCTTATAAGTTGTTTGCATTTAGATAAAGTGTGATGTTTGTCCTCATATTGCATTGCAATAGCCTGTTTACAGTGATCATATAACAAACAACTAGTCAGTACTGATACTGTATGCTAATAGATATAGGAGTGATAATAACACAGTAAATGCTTTGAATTTCTTAGATATAGCTGTGCAGTATTCTTAACAGACTGGATAGCAGCAGACAATAGAAGGCTTATTACAACCAGAAGAGACATGAGACTTTTATTTTTTTAGAGACTTGAGACTTGACTTGGACTCGTGACCAAAGACTTGAGACTTGATCAAGTCTCACCCCACAAAGACTTGAGACTTGACTTGGACTCGTGACCAAAGACTTGAGACTTGACTTGGACTTGCAAAAAAAGACTTGTGAACATCTCTGCCACTCACGCATGCGCAGTTCGTACGTGCTACTTGGCCGTCGGCTGAAGTCTTTGCGGTGTGTTCCAGTGTGACTGTTTAGCCAGTTCTTTGGTGTCAGTTTGGTGTGTAGGGGCCTTTACACCAAACCAAGTTGGGGGTCTGCAGTCAATTGGAAGAAGAGCAGTCACCCCAGATACCTCACCAGCAGGTGGGGTATCTGGGGATTTTGCTCGATGCAGCCCCCATCTCGAGAGAGGTGTACGCCCCATCGAGAAGGAGGGCAGGCTACGTGCCACTCTGTCAGAGAACAGACATACGTCCCTGCTTCAGGCAGACTGAACGTTGGTGCGAGGAAAGGAGTCTAGACTCTCTGTCCGGTGCATTGGGCTCTATTCTATCCACAGCTGATGGTGGACAAGGGGCTTGCTCATGCCACAGTCAAGGTGTATGCAGCAGCCATCTCGTCCTGTCATGAGGGATTTGGCGGCAGATCAGTCTTTAGCCAACCGCTTATGAAGCGTTTTTTGCAGGGGATCAGGAGACAGTGCCCAGTGGTGCATGTCTCCACCCCGCAATAAGAACTGCCATTGGTGCTCGAGGCTTTGGTTACAGAACCGTTTGAGCCTCTGGAGCTCTTCTCCCTGAAGGGTTATAAAGCTAGATGGCTTTAGTCTTCCAGGGGGGTGAGTCTTTCCCCACTGGGGTCCTTGCACACTCTACACGTGGTGTGGCTGTGTCGATAGCCGTGTTCGACGGCGTGAGTGTGGAGGGCATATGTACGGTAGCGTCTTGGTCTAAGCCACAACCGGGTGATAGGAAGTTGGGGTGCGATGGCTATTAACCAAAGGCCGGTCAGGGGCAGTGTGGTGGGTTGATGTGTTGGGCGTCAGGGCGTTTATTCATTGAGGCTCCACCCACTGTACCCATAGAGTCCAGTAGAGGGTGGAGCCTGTGTGAGATAGAACGGGGGGTTACGTATTGTAACCCTAGGACTATATGCACAGGCGGGGCCCTCTACCTAGGGGCCCTGTCTTCCCCATGCCGCTCGCTGAAGAGGGTGTAGGATGACAGTCAGGAGGTGTAGCTGCCTTTATATACTGTGAGCCTGCACGCGCAATCAGGTAGGCTCGCCCTGATTGTCCGGCTACGTTTATACAACTTCAGTGTGTGAACGCTCGCGTCACATTTATGAGAGTAGTACCCATAATGTCCAGTAGAGGGCTCCGCCTGTGCTTATAAGACTAGGGTTACAATACGTAACCCCCCGTTCTGTGATGTCAATAGCAAGTAGAAAGAAGTGACGACAAACATTATCTTGTGAGCAGATGTGTTAACAACAGTCAGTCCTCTAAACACTTACGGACATAGAGTATATGATCCAACACACTCTCAGTCCCTAAGCGTCCAATAGCGACATTTGGTCAGTGTCCGTGGCGTCCAATTGTGACGCTCCTAGGCTCCTTCAGCGTCATAAAGGGACGCAAATAGCTTTCAACTGATTGCAATGTATTCCCATCTGCGTCGGGATTTGACGCTCATGGAAGCACGGCATTCGTTTGTGTCGGCTGCCCTTAAAGGTAATGTGAGCGTCCATTCCCATTGGATTACGGAGAATTGTACACCCGGATGTAAGTATTCCTCTTACTGTCGATTGATTTTACAGTGATATCTGCACTACTCATCGACTAAAAAACACCAGATTATCCTTGTTAATTACACAACATTGATTGGCTTAAATTGTGTGCAATGCTTTTGTATTTTTCCCCTTCGATTCGGAGAAACAAATATTTGTTATGAGTAAAGGATGGCAGAAGACACTACACTACCCAGAATCCCCAGCTATCGTTTGGACTACACCAACACATCCTCACTCCCAGGTCGGCCTATGTTGACGTTATGTCAAGTCCCCTGCCGGCTTTTTCCAACGCAAGGGGGGGGGCCTTAGCGTCCATTTTCAACGCAAGGGGGGGGCCCTTAGCGTCATTTTCAGCTTTCCAGGATGTCCATATGCTTCTATGGACGCTCATGGAAGCACGGCATTCGTTTGTGTCGACTGCCCTTAAAGGCAATGAGAGAGTCCATTCTCATTGGATAACGGAGAATTGTACACCCGGAAGTAAATATTCCCCTTACTGAGGATTGATTTTACAGTGATATCTGCACTATTCATCGACTAAAAAACACCAGATCATCCTTGTTAATTACACAACATTGATTGGTTTAAATTGTGTGCAATGATTTTGTATTTTTCCCCTTCGATTCGGAGAAACAAATCTTTTTTCGGAGTAAAGGATGGCAGAAGACACTACACTACCAAGAATCCCCAGCTATCGTTTGGACTACACCATAAGCTCTGTTTGACGTCATGTGATCTTCACATTTCTCCCTGCAGAAAAAGAAAACATGGCCGAACTTCGTTTTATTCTCGGTGGAAAATGCCTATTTTAAAGTTAGTTTGGCCATTAAAATGCGTTTTGATGTCATTTGATGCGAGAAATATGAGTTGTTATTTCAGATGATGTGTGCAGTGGATATACATGATCTTTAGTTTGCTAGTTATTACGAAGATTACTTCAGGAAATTGCGTCCAACGTTTTCATTGTTACCAAGGTGGTTGCTAGGGACGCTGCTATCGATATTATTTCTGTTATGTTGTGTAACTGTTTAATGGTGTTATCTTTATTGCTACCCCCTTCCCCGTCAATGTATAGTGTTGGTCCACAGCGCAAACATATTAGTTTAACACAATCCGCATCTAAAGATTATTATTTTCCCCTGTGCAATTCCAGTCTCACATCTCACAGCACATCGTCATTAACAAATACCGGAAATAGACCGAAAACATTTTAAAAAAATAAAATAATACCTTATTCTGAGTGTGCTTGCTTTTCTCTTTGAAAGTCATCACATAACGGCATTGTAATACACGGTTCGGCTGCATTAAATATTACATATCTGCCGTAGTTCTGTATTTATAGCCCTGATGAGAAGACCTCAGACAAACATGAGGAACTGAAAACGTGACGTGGATCATAAATATATCAGCCATTAAACAACATCTTACATTTCTTTTCACACAATACGTCTCCTTGCAGTATCAACACTAATTCGGCTCACTTTTATATTTGATCCAATTGGTAGATAGGCTGTATTTACACCATAAAGGTGCACAGATGATATAAAGAGACACCTGGTGGTTAAAGCATGTTATTGAATTTCATTATTTTTATTATTAGATATTAATAGGATCCCTATAAAGTATATTCATTACTCGTTATTCTCTACTAATAGTTAATTAAAGACTGTATATAATGACTATTTTGCACATCCCGTTCAAGATTTCAAGATGTTCTAAGGTTTATTGACATATCATATAGGCCTGTGGTGTAGCACTGAATGAAAAACTTGGGTTGCAGGTTCCTCAATAGTGCATTACAAGACATCTATCAATATTTGTGCATACCTCCAGCAATGTTAACTATGTTGAAGCACTTATTTTAACTGATATTATACATAATGTATTATACTCTTATAAGATGTATGTAGATATTTCATCTCCGGCCTTGTCAGGTATTGAACAATCAATAAATAAAGAACACAGAATTGTTGAATATAAAACACAGACTTTGTGTGATTATACTAAATGATTTTCAAATAAACACCACTGCCTATTTAACTGTTACACATGCTGATGTAACGCAAATGTTCCAACTTGGGATCAATAAAGTATATCTTATCTTAAGCTGATCGATGGCTACTGCCATATTTGCAAAATGTGCCTCTGAACCTTTGTTAATGACGATGTGCTGTGAGATGTGAGACTCACTTGTCATTGTTACCACCTTGGTAACAATGAAAACGTCGCGATTTCCTGAAGTAATCTTCGTAATAACTAGCAAACTAAAGATCATGTACATCCACTGCACACATAATCTGAAATAACAACTCATATTTCTCGCATCAAATGACATCAAAACGCATTTTAATGGCCAAACTAACTTTAAAATAGGCATTTTCCACCGAGAATAAAACGAAGTTCGGCCATGTTTTCTTTTTCTGCAGGGAGAAATGTGAAGATCATGTGACATAGACGCCAACCATCGGAATGAATGGTGAAAAAAACGGGGTTTGTCAAACAGAGCACATGGTGTAGTCCAAACGATAGCTGGGGATTCTGGGTAGTGTAGCCATCCTTTACTCAGAAAAAATATTTGTTTCTCCGAATCGAAGGGGAAAAATACAAAAGCATTGCACACAATTTAAACCAATCAATGTTGTGTAATTAACAAGGATAATCTGGTGTTTTTTAGTCGATGAGTAGTGCAGATATCACTGTAAAATCAATCGACAGTAAGAGGAATACTTACTTCCGGGTGTACAATTCTCCGTTATCCAATGGGAATGGACACTCACATTGCCTTTAAGGGCAGCCGACATAAACGAATGCCGTGCTTCCATGAGCGTCAAATCCAGACGCAGATGGGAATACATTGCAATCAGTTGAAAGCTATTTGCGTCCCTTTATGACGCTGAAGGAGCCTAGGAGCGTCACAATTGGACGCCACGGACCCTGACCAAACGTCGCTATTGGACGCTTAGGGAGTGAGAGTGTGTTGTATGATCATGTACCAGAATTGTACTTCTCGTAAAGGTTTTTTAGTCAAAAATGCTAATTGTCATCCATGGTGTAGTAATCACTTTATTACGAGTGATCTTCAACTCATGGCAAAGGAATCAGAGGCTTGTTTAATCAATTATGTACACATTTAGATGAAGTTAAATGCCCTTTCTTCACTACATCTTTCCTTGGAGTATTGGCAATGACTGTAATGTGTGGCTCCATTACAGGAGACATTGTTGTCTGTGATTAGATATCTATGAACTGCCGCTTACCTGTGTGGTTTGTATTATCTCTGCAGACTATGTTAATTTCTGTGACACTGATAGCGTCTGCGCAGAATTGGATTTGGCAGCTTTTAATATCTGTATGAAAAGCAATTGTGGCAAGTTCAACATTTGAATACAGATTATTGCGATCTGACCCTGGCAGATGGAGAACAGGAAGCAAAAATAGAGACACATCTGTGAGTGAGAGGATGGTGGAGGGAAACAAGGGGAGTGAACAGGAGCAAGGGATAATCAGATTAGGGCCTAACAAATATAAATCATGTCTTACTCTAGAGCAGGGGTGTCAAACTCAATTTCATCGCGGGCCACATCAGCATTATGGTTGCACTCAAAGGGCCGGTTGTAACTATATAAAATATACATATATATAAATATATAATATATATAAAATAATGTGTTATATTACATTATTGCCTCTGAATTGGATTATTATCGGATAGGATAATCACTAATGAGTAATTAACTGCGTCTGAAAGCAAATAATTGCAAGTCTCTTCAGTGCCATGTCACAAAACGAGATGCATTGTGGGGCATGTAGTTTATGGGCAACCTGATTCTGTAAAGCGGCATTTAATCGTATAATAAACGTATTACATTCTTTGCAAGCTCTTGCGGGTCCACATAAAATGAAGTCGCGTGCCGGATGTGGCCCCCGGGCCTTGAGTTTGACACCCCTGCTCTAGAGGATATGGGCTCAATAGGCTAAAACACTAAAGGATAATGGAGAATGTTTGTTTTAGCATTTGAAAATGGTCTCTCAATTTAATGAAGAAAAGGGTTCAAACAATGTCAACATATTATTATTTTGTTTTGCTAGTTCAGCATGTTATTAGCATAGTCATTACCTTACAACACACTGTATGTTACTACAGATGTTATTATTGAAACTAACTGAATTCATGTATAATTGTTTCTGGTTCTGTTTATATTATATTGAACAATGCTCCAAACACTTGTCATAGAATAGACTTTTAAACCTATCAATGTAAATGTATTAGTTTGTTTTCTATCTGCATGGTATGCTCTGGAACAGACTGGCAGCCAGGTTGTTCTCTGCTTCTGGCCCAAAGGCATGCTGGGAAGGGCATCAGCTCCCATTATGATCCTGAATAAAATAGGATGATGGAACAAATGGATGAATGATTACTATTTATATATTCAAGGAAAACCCATTCAGTTTGGCATAACAGCTAAACCCATCTACCGATCTTGCGATTTTAGATAATAAAGTCCAGATGTAAAAACATGACATTTGAACAAAACATTATTTGGAGAAATGTTTGCCCACTGACCCTAGTAACTTCAACACACAGAATAGACAGAATATGTATCTAAATGTAAGATCTGCTACATACATCCTAATTTGTGTCCACCTTATGAGGAGAATGTTATTAGCATAGTCATTACCTTACAACACACTGTATGTTACTACAGATGTTATTATTGAAACTAACTGAATTCATGTATAATTGTTTCTGGTTCTGTTTATATTATATTGAACAATGCTCCAAACACTTGTCATAGAATAGACTTTTAAACCTATCAATGTAAATGTATTAGTTTGTTTTCTATCTGCATGGTATGCTCTGGAACAGACTGGCAGCCAGGTTGTTCTCTGCTTCTGGCCCAAAGGCATGCTGGGAAGGGCATCAGCTCCCATTATGATCCTGAATAAAATAGGATGATGGAACAAATGGATGAATGATTACTATTTATATATTCAAGGAAAACCCATTCAGTTTGGCATAACAGCTAAACCCATCTACCGATCTTGCGATTTTAGATAATAAAGTCCAGATGTAAAAACATGACATTTGAACAAAACATTATTTGGAGAAATGTTTGCCCACTGACCCTAGTAACTTCAACACACAGAATAGACAGAATATGTATCTAAATGTAAGATCTGCTACATACATCCTAATTTGTGTCCACCTTATGAGGAGAAGCTAATGTGAATGGTGTAAACGTTGATGTTTCTCTCTGTTGAAAGGGATGGATGCTGTTATGTTGTGTTTTCTCCACTAGAGTGTGCAGTTATTCTTCCAAGGTTTGGGTGGCAATCAACACCTGAACCACAGGAAAGCTTTTGTTGGAAACCTGTTAAGAGGTTACCTTACGCTTTTGCTTTCAGAGTGGTTTTGTGTGTGTGTAGGACAGGATGCCTGTTTTCTCCTTAATACTGTTATTTTAGAGAACTCTCTGAGGAGATAATGTTTATTCCTCCGACTATAAGGTCCACTTTGAACACACTGTCCCTTTGAGTAGTATAGCACAATCTATATAAACCTGAGAAGCTATTGTTTAAGAAAAAAATCTGCTAAAAAGTCCATAATGTTGCACTGAGTGCATTATAGACAGTTTATTTTCATTGTGAATGCTGATGTTATTAAATGAACAGAATGTGCAGATTTACCACACAAGCTTTATTTCCCAAGAGAGTTTGTTTTGAGTTTATTCTTAAAATATGTTGACACCTTGACACTGGCCTGTCAATTTGGACCAAATCCAATCACATAAGTCTGTAAGGCTGTGTAAGCTTAGCAAAGAGAGATGATTTTCTGTCGCAGACTGTTAAGCAGTTGCTTCAGTTGACACTAGATACACTTGCAATTACTCAGTGCCAAAAGCAGTGCCTGTCTAATGAGCTCAGATAGGCTGTAAGGCACAGGCCAATGGGATGCGGCTTGAGCAGATTTATATCCATCATGTAGGAAATGTTCCCGAGGGCATCCACAGCATCAGTCCATCTATGCTATTAATGAGGGCCATTTGTTAACACAGTGTGTTTCAAATGCCAGCAGAGACGGTCTGACAAAGGAGAGCACTTTAGATGAGGTTGATGCATGAACTTCTTAGAATCTCTTTGTATCTTAAAAAGGGTAACAATGTGATTAGTGCTTTAAAGGCTTCACAAGGTTGCTATAAACTAGCTATTTAAGGCTAATTTAGGTGTTTGTCAACCTGGAGAACATTTGTGGGGTCTAATAGGGATAACCATGTTTGTATTTGGTCCAGTATTGAGTAATAGAACTGCAGCTAAACAGGCTGCAATGCAGTCGCTCAGAAAAATGCTCTTTATCAATTTACATCCAAAAAAGAGTGCTTGTTTTGGCCACTCGCTCATTGTGTTATTATCTCAACATTATGGAAAGAACTCAACAGAAAATAAAATGTTTTCTTTTACTACACTGTCAAAGTCTCACTAAAATTGCCAAAGTTGTCAATTCGCAACAAGTCACATAATGCAATAATTAATAGTGACACCATTATGTTGTCAGACATTTATGATAACAATCTGAGCATTTCATAAGATAATATAATACTTTATTGATCCCAATTTGTGAAATGTTTGTGTTGCAGCTGCATAAAAAGACAATACAAATTAAAAGACAATAAATAAACAAGAAAGTAGAAAATATACTTGTTAACAATAACAAGACATAAAGCATGGTAATATATATACATGAGTATGTGACAGATGGAATATTAAATATGAAACTGAATATAAAAATGTACAGTGTGACTTTATTCCAAGAGAAACTATGGAGCAGAGACTTCTCTGCCAGTCAGAGGTGATTTGTTATAGAGAGGACATTGGACATAATGATGCGTCTTTACATTACATTACATTACATTACATTGCATTTTGCTGACGCTTTTATCCAAAGCGACTTACAATAAGTGCGTTCGACCAACAAAATACAAACTTGAAGAAAACAGAATCATATAAGTACATCAGGTTTCATAGAGCAAAAACATTTCAAGTGCTACTCAACTGGCTTTAGATAAGCCAGTCCTTTATTAGTATATAAGTGCTTTGTTAATAGTTATATCGCTCAAATTGGAGTCGAAAGAGATGAGTTTTCAGTCTGCGCCGGAAGGTGTGTAACCTATCTGCTGTCCTGACTTCAATGGGGAGCTCATTCCACCATTTTGGAGCCAGGATAGCAAACCCACGTATTTTTGCTGATGGGAACTTGGGTCCCCCTCGCAGGTGCAGCGAGCCGTTTGGCTGATGCAGAGCGGAGTGCACGTGCTGGGGTGTACAGTTTAACCATGTCCTGGATGTAGGAAGGGGCAGATTCATTCGCAGCATGGTACGCAAGTACCATTGTCTTGAAGTGGATTCTAGCAGTTACCGGAAGCCAGTGAAGGGAGCGGAGG
Organism: Pseudochaenichthys georgianus; assembly: GCF_902827115.2. Taxonomy (NCBI): domain Eukaryota; kingdom Metazoa; phylum Chordata; class Actinopteri; order Perciformes; family Channichthyidae; genus Pseudochaenichthys; species Pseudochaenichthys georgianus. The sequence continues at coordinate 14,461,891 of NC_047522.1, read as the reverse complement.
AGCGGCGTGGTGTGGGAGAATTTAGGAAGGTTGAAGACCAGACGAGCAGCTGCATTCTGGATGAGCTGCAGAGGTTGGATGGCACATGCAGGTAGACCAGCCAGGAGGGAGTTGCAGTAGTCTAGGCGTGAGATGACGAGAGCCTGGACCAGAACCTGCGTGGCTTTCTGGGTCAGCTGGGGACGTATCCTCCTGATGTTGTAAAGCGTGTATCTGCAGCAGCGGGTTGTAGCAGCTATGTTTGCAGTGAAGGACAGGTTGTTATCTAGGATCACACCCAGATTCCTTGCAGTCTGAGTCGGGGAAACAACAGAGGTGCCGATGTTGATTGTTAGGTCAAGAGTGGGACAATATTTTCCCGGAAGGAAAAGCAGTTCAGTCTTGTCAAGGTTGAGCTTGAGGTGGTGAGCAGACATCCACTGAGAGATGTCAGCTAGACAAGCAGAGATGCGTGCGACGACCTGGGTCTCTGAGCGGGGAAAGGACAGAATTAATTGGGTGTCGTCAGCGTAGCAGTGGTATGAAAAACCATGCGGGCTAATGACAGATCCGAGCGAGTTTGTGTACAAGGAGAAGAGGAGGGGACCAAGAGCAGAGCCCTGAGGGACCCCTGTAGTTAATTGACAAGGGTCGGACTCGGACCCTCTCCAAGTTACCCTGTAGGTGCGGTCTTTGAGGTATGAGGTGATGAGGGAAAGTGCAGAGCCTGAAACTCCAAGTTCTTGGAGAGTGCGAAGGAGGATCTGATGATTCACCGTGTCGAATGCAGCAGACAGGTCCAGAAGGATGATGACAGAGGAGAGGGATGCTGATTTAGCCGTGCGCAGTTCCTCAGAGACAGCAAGGAGGGTTGTTTCTGTGGAGTGACCTGCCTTGAAACCAGACTGGTGCGGATCCAGAAGGTTGTTCTGATGGAGATAACAGGAGAGTTGTTTAAAGACAGCGTGTTCAAGTGTTTTAGACAGGAATGGGAGGAGAGAGACAGGCCTGTAGTTTATAACATCAGACGGGTTGAGAGTGGGTTTCTTTAGGAGAGGGTTTACTCTTGCCTCCTAGAGACTGTTTGGAAAGTGACCAGAAGTTAGAGAAGTGTTGATGAAATGGGTGAGAAACGGTAGAATATCAGGAGCGATAGTCTGAAGGAGGTTTGAAGGGATAGGGTCCAGAGGACAGGTGGTAGGGCGGGCAGAGGTAATGAGGGTAAGAACCTCACTTGGAGAGAGAGGGGAAAAGGAGGTTAGTGTGTGGGTGAAAGGAGGGTCTTGTGACCCAGCGGTGAGTAAAGGTGAGTCAGAAAAAGAAGGGCGAATATCATCAACCTTTTTTTCAAAGTGGTTAACAAAGTATTTCAAACTAGCAAATGCATTGCAGCCAGTTAAGGCTCTGCCAGTTTATTTCGTGTTCAATACTAGAGCATTCTCAAAAAAGATTGTCACTTAGACACAAACACCTGGGAAAAATCATCCCAGAATGACAAAATACATCCCAAGTTAGAACCAGCTTTCACTTAAATATTCCCTTAACACTAAGGAATACTCAGCACCCCGTGGTGCAAGTAGACAGTGGCTTAGAAAACGGTTAATATGTTATATATTACAATAATAGAAGAAAGAAGAAGAAGACATACTTCAATATGAACACAATTATAATTGAACAATGGACAATTATAATGGAAACATGACAGCACTGTGCTTCTTTGGGAACATTTGTATTTTCAAGGTTTTACCCTTTCTTCCATTATGAAATATGTACAAGTTGTGGTGTGCATTTTGTATGTTTGGCCACCTGATGGCAGTGAAACAAGCATTAATGCATTTTCAGCTTTTTTGCTAATAAGACAAACTCTTTTCTGATCACCTACTATATTATATACTCTCCATTTTAACTATTTTTCAGTCACCACCAACTGCACAGGGAAGTATCTGGCTCTATATCTGCTAAATACTGGTCTATGTTTAGCTAATAGTCACTGTCTGTCCACCTTTTGTTGGTTTACAGTTAACATACTGTCCAGTTACTTTTTAGACCATTTTCTTTTTAAACAACATTAAAATAAAAGTGTAATGTCAAAGAAAACCTAGAAACCGTTCAAAGGTTTCACAAATTCTCTATATAGTTGAAGGGGAACTTCACAATGATGTGTTTGAAGTTTTGCTCTGATTTGTATTATCTCTGATGCTCATTGAAAAAAAGGCAAAGAGTCAAGGTTGAAGGTTCAAGGCTTGTATTAGTCATACGTACATAGCTACAGTGTAGTAGTTATGACGATGACAATCTTAGGACCCAGGCTCCACCAACAGTGCATGTCTAAGTGTATGTAGCAGCTGGCCCTGTATAGAGTACAATATTAATTTCTCATTTTGAGGATAATAAAGTTGAAAAATTAAGCACATAAAGATAATTAACATTACACATTCAAATGTCCTCATGTTCTGCCTTCTATTGCATTCTTGAGGCTGCTTGTATTAATCCATCATGGACACCAGATGTCCCTGCTATACTTTTGAATACCATTTTATTTCTCATTGCTGGTGCTGATGATTGTGGCAGGATTTTAGCTTTATTTCTGTTTTCCACATTCAAAGAACGAGTTTGAAATGTGATACAAAAAATGCAAAAAAGCCATTTATACAACAAAATACTTACCTTTCTATACCAGGGCATACACAAGTACAAACCTTTTTTTTCATCTTTTCTAGGTATCAAAGTAAAGCATGAAGCGAACCATTTTTCATTCTTGACTAGGTGAGAGCAGCAGCAAAGGAAAGCAGTACTGATTGAATTGCTGCTACTTCCATGAAGTTGGCTTTTTAAGGGTTGTTTTGATTCTACTCCACATTCATCTTGGGCCAAGAAACAGGTGTTCTTATTCAACCCACACATACAAATATGATATAGTGAAATGAATTGCACAAAATCAAGATCCAGGCTGCTTCCATATCCTTGTCTCCGTAGCAACGCAATACCCTTTGCAAGTAAGATGAGATGCACCTTTTTTTCAATTGTGCCCAGAGGTTCTTGTGGGAGTAGAATATTATATGTATACAGGGACGTGCAAAGGTACGGGCTAATGTTGCCCGGGCAATGGCCCTTTTGCCCTTTTTGGCTAACCTGCCCCTCTGGAGAGAGCAAGAGATTTTTTTTTCTGTTGTGGCCGAATCAACATGATAAGCCCACAATTAGTATTGTAGCGTCTCGCTGCGATAAAACACACCTTGTCAGCGCTGTCATCTGCCCCCAGTCATGTGACTTTGTTTACAATCTGACAGCTGAAAGCAAAGGACAGCCCTCCGGCCTCATATGGCTATGGTGATTTTACCAAATGCCTGGCTGGCTTTGGTGGCAAATCCCTGGGTCAATCTGTCCCCGGAAATGTCCCAGTTTTTAAATATGCTTAGGGTTGATTTTGAGTTTTCTCATGGCAGTTAGAGTATAGGGGACAAACCAGGGGACTTTACTTCCTCTTGACACCGTCGGTTTTTTACAACAACAAAAAAACCTAAATATACTTGTTATTGTGCTTCTGTCTTTCTGTGTCTTTTCATTTGTAAACTCCCTCAACGGGGCCGCTCGCTCTCTTTTCTTGATCGCCCTCTCTCACATACGGAAAACACTTCACTGTCCCGCTTCATTGTAGGATTTCTGCCATGTCTCTACCACTTTAGTTTGACCATCTCTGTTATTAAGTTATGGAATACTAAATAAATAAGTAATTAGATACCTTACCGTTACTGCGCTCATAAAGAATGATAAGAATAGGCACATTCACATTGCGGTACTTTTTCCACAAAGGTTCATGTAAACTTAGTTCATGCGAACTCTTTAGTTCGCATGAACTAAGTACAGATCGCGTTCACATCAGAAAAAGTCCCTGGGGGTGGATTAGGCAAATTAAACCGCTGATGTCACTTCTTCTTCTTCTTCTTCTTCTTCTTCTGCTTTGGGCTTACTGGCAGGCCGCAAACCACTTCACGGCGTATATTGCCGCCCAAAGTCCCTGACCGGAAGTCCCCGGAGTTGGGGACTGGCTTCAGTAGAAGCTGCTGGGAGTCCCAGCAGCTTCGAGTAAATCGCCAGAACGCAGACACCTCCTCATCTCCACCGCTCCCATGTTTTATTTTGTGTTGCCATAAGTTAGTCTCTCTGTGTTTCTGCGCTGGGCTCATGCTAATAATGCTAATGCGAGGATAATAAAAGGGCGGCTTCACAAAACTTTTTGGGAGTTTTACGGGGCGTGGTTTGCAATCCGCCCAGCCAATCAGAAATATAGCTCTTTTCTCACAAAAGAGCCCCTGCTCGCAGGGACTTTCGAGCGGGTAAAAAGGTTTGCATGAACTAATTTTAGTACTGGCTCTTTTTGGTGTGAACGCGATCATGAACTAAGTTCGCATGAACCTTTGTGGGAAAAGTACCGCAGTGTGAATGCGCCTAATGACAATAATGTGTATTGAACTGGTTTCATTCATTAGTGAGTTTATTTAAGAAAATGTCTTAGAAGCCCTATTTTACCAGTATGTCCGCACAGCAGTTACAATGGTCAAACTAGCCTACAATAAAAAAAGAATTGTCCCCATTTTTTCTTTAATAGTTAGTAACATTAGATATTTTAATGAGATATGTACCACAAAACAAAAAATGTCCCTGGTTTTAATTTAGAAAACAATTCAAAAGGTCTTGTGTTTTTTTTCGGGGGGGAGGCCCTTTTTCTAGTTGAGAGCCCCTCCAAATGTCTGTGCACGTCCCTGTATTTATACCAATGTCACTGTATGCAGAAACAGAGTCAGAGAAGTCGTAATACAGAAAGGACCTATCACTGCTACAGTTTCACCTTCAAGGTCCTTCTTTAAAGGTTGGATTTGCAAAAATAAAATGTTTTTTCTATGTGTGTAAATCCAAATGAATGTATTCCTAACATAATATCTGAATAAATCTGAGGCACGTTTGAAGGGTAGTAAGTACAAAAATACATTTAGTTGATTTAGAGCGAACTAATTCTGTATGTTTTGTCATGCTAGCATTATGGGTGGTGCTGTAACAAGCCTGAAACATTACATGTTACTTGTTAGACGCTTTTATCTAAAGCGACTTACATACTCAATACTGTAGTAGACAATCCCCACAGGAGCAATTTGGTGAAGTGTCTTGTGTTGTACACAACAACATGCTGACTGCAGTGGGGTTTGAACCTGAACCGGACACCAATGCACTAGTCCACAACACCATATATGGTGTATGATGTATCCCAGCAACAATTGATGGATTGCCATGAAATCCTCATTTCATCAGCATTATGTTACGCTTGTGTTTAGTTTTGTTTAGAATACATGCTATCATGCTAAAATAAGAATTTATAAAAATGTACCTGTTGCATTGAGCTAAAAAGCTTACTGTGCTTAGTGCAGCCTTAAAATGCAATTAGCATGGCAGTACATCTGTATAAGTAGCCTATATAGAATAATTAATCAACCATATAACTTGTAAGTGTATGAAAAGAAAATATACACCTCAGAAATAACTACATAAAAATGAACTGACAAAGGAGCCTATACTCTTTGAATCCTGACAGATTATTCTAGTGCTACTAAATGAAGAAATTGCACTAAATTAATCCTGACAGACTACTCTATTGTTTCAAGTCATGTATTTGTATTCACACCTTATTCAGATGTATTTCCTCCTAATTAGGTGATGTATGATTACTTATTTACATACTGTCTATGCACTATGCTTGAGATGCTGTGTAGTCCTGCCCCCCTCCCCCGTCTCCCAGTTTGGTATGGTCCTCGCTCCAGCGGCGCTTCCAATCCCCGGTCTGAAGGGCTCATTTATCCCTGCTCTGCTCTCAAAGTAACGCAGCACAAAAGTCCAGACGCTCTGTGTCTCTGAAGCACCTGAAGAGGACCTGAAAGAGCGCAAAGCTGGACCGCTACACAATGACCATGTACAAGGGGAAGCGTCGCAACCATAGATGTAAGTTCAAACAGAATATATATGATGTCGCGCGATACAAGTTTCAAATATTGAGCCGTGCTTAATGTTTTTCAAGATGCAGCCGGTTCGCTTTAAACTGCGTGGGTTAGGGTTAGGGCCACATTTATATTAAACACAGGCACAGTTTCAGCCAAAGTTAAAGGTTAAACCACCAGACAAATGTCTGGCGCGTGAACGCTTTGTCTTTGTCTGTAATGTAACACATTTTGTACGATCTTGTATTTGACAAACAGTAAATCCTGCTGGCCGTTTTACTGTTTAGTTTTTGTATCAATATCCTAGTTTGAGAAGGCATCCTTGCATATGCACTGTTGTAATATCCATTCTGCTCTTGTTGGCATTGGCATACATTGTAATGAGATGTGGCGACTCATCAAAGTTGATGATGGAAACTGTCATTTAAGGTATTTAAAATGTTAATGTCAATTATAATAAAGTCCTGCTGGTGCTTTTCAAAAACTTTACATAATCATTCTGTAGTGAATACACAGTTTGGTATGCAAAATATTTCACTCTGAATCCATGCAACAATGGTGTTCCTACAAAAATAGAGGTGGGGTAATAATTGGTCCCTTCAGTTATACATTGACAAAAGATTAATCAAATCTCTTATCTGGAAAAAAATTTCCATCATTACCTAGTTTCTTCCTAGATTGTGAGACCGAAACAATTTTACGATGTCACCTTGGTCTCAAGGCAATTATTTTTTTCTGATGTTTTATAAACGAAATTGGGATACGAATAATCAATAGATTGAGGACATAATCAACTAATTAACTTATATAATAATGACAGAATAATTTCGTGCAAACATATGACTGTGTTATACCAATGGGTATGCCATGGTAACAAAACCTTGAGTTTAAAGCATGTTGCACTGAACAGTTTATTGTTAAAATATTATGGGTATTCACAAATAACCAGCTGGTTAGTGCACACTCAACGGTAGAGAGCGATAGAGGTTTAAGACGGTTTTTGGTCTACATGTGTGTGTTTTAGAAGAGACTTTGTTTTCTTCTCAGCAGAGAAAATGCAAAACTACATTGTGCACTGCATAGGCTAAAAATATGTCGCATTGCATGCATTTTGTGATGGTATATACTGCTTGGTATATAGACAAGATGGGAGGACAATTTGGACTCAGACCACAGAAGAGTCAGTGTCAAGAGACCAGGTCAAAGAGCAGTGATAGGCTGGTATAAAGCCAATTAACAGGCGTATTGGCTGGTGAAGAGGTTCCTGAATCTATCTCTATTAGGAAGGAGAGTGCTGCTGCGGGTCCAAATCCCTGCTGTACGCTTAGAAATAGATAAACCTGTGAAGTGTGTACAAGCTGCAACATTACCATATGGTGCTGTGGAGTCTGATGCATGCGGACGCTAGGCGGTAAATCGTTGATGAGAGAAAACTGCAGTTATGTTGATGTGTCCTTAGGTGCACTTCTAACCAAGGTGCTACAAATGGCCTCCTTTCAACACAGCTTACCTCAGGCACCTTGGCATCACCCCTTCAATGGCTTCTTTTTGCTATCAGTTAGTGTGAGATTTCATCAGCATACACTGCAGACTCAGCCATGGATGTGTGAGTAACGTATAACTGAGAAGATGTTTGTGTAGGTGTAACTCTTAGGATGACTTATACTACAGCAATTCATTATTTCTTCCAATGCACCAGCAGCTATTCTTTTCAAAATAGGCTTAACAGTGGTGCATAGATTTAAACAATTACAAGCTTTAACAAACAGTATTGGTTCCCTAATTAGAAAGTCAGGTGAAGATATCTCTTCTATTGTTGTTGCGCTTTGAGCAGTTAATACCCGTCGGAAAATTCATCTTTCGTGCCTTGGCTTTGTTCTTTTATCTAAAGGTAAACCCTAAGCCTGCGTGCATGTTTATGATGTTGCCTGTTGTGTTTAATTAAATCAGGAAAGAAAACGTCTCTTTTCTCATGAGCCTGAGCTAGAACTTGCGTATTTGAGTCCAATAATATTTAAGATTTTGCAGCTCAGGAATCTTCACAGATCAAATGGGGTTAGAGCCGTGTCCCTGTGCATGTGTGTGTGTGTGTGTGTGTGTGTGTGTGTGTGTGTGTGTGTGTGTGTGTGTGTGTGTGTGTGTGTGTGTGTGTGTGTGTGTGTGTGTGTGTGTGTATTATTCCCTCGTCTGTGTACAGTATGTGGATTCGCGATTTCTACTTCAAGCATAGCAATACTTTGAACCAAATGGAAATGTATCAATCGTACGGAATCTTCCTTTTCGACACACGTTCTTTAGACTTTTCTCCGCAGTGGTTTTTATTTCCATCAGGGCCTCCTTCTTTCAGTTGCAATTCCTGTCGTGATTGAAAGCTGCAGCGCATGCCACATGAATGTGTCTTTCTGTGCTGCGGATGTTCGTTTGTGGCTCTATTTGTGTGCTGCTGGTGGTGGAAGGAGGGGGTGAGGGCACAGGGGGCAGGCTGTTACATTTTCTGTCAAATGTCCTCCGCGTATCTTAAGCCATGTGTCAAGGGCAGTCATGGTTGCATGTCTGTGGGTTTTTTCAACTAGATTTCGTTTCAGTTTAGCTCCATTTCCCCCAAATGTTCAGTTTGCGTGTCTACAGGAACCAAGGAACACAAATCTGTGTCTGCTGCTCTGCTTCTCTTGAATAAATCACAAGCTTTTACAGAATATAACCCGTTCCAGATACTTTAGTTGCTGCTCAAGATGCAGTTGTTACACTTTCAAAAAGACACCAGCTGTTATGCTTTGCCTTTTTTTTCTGACCTGGACAAACACAATCCAATCTGTCCTGGAAATGTGATTTTATCTGTCAGAAATGACCTAATGAGACTCCTCGGAAGATGGACGATGATGAAATAATGTGACAGAGTTGTCACAAGATGTCGCTTCCCCCCCCCCCCCCCCCCCCCCCGGCTCTCCCACCAGCAGCTCCTCTGTTTGGGCTGTTGCCAGGGGAAGTGCCAATCAGTGTGAAATAAAGACAAGCTTTCAGTGACACACACACACACACACACACACACACACACACACACACACACACACACACACACACACACACACACACACACACACACACACACACACACACACACACACACACACACACACACACACACATTCACAGATAAAACACCAGCAATCGTAAATAATGTGCAATAAGCTCTTTGGGGAAGAAATGGTGCATAATGGCAGGTTCTTCTTTTCTTGTGTTTTATCGTGAAGGAGCAGATTATTTAGAGCAACAGGCAGTGAATGTGAATGGTGTGTACATATATGAGATCTAATGTGCACAATCTACACATACAACTATAGCAGTTTGAATATGTTGAGGTCTGTCATGGAAAGCAGAACAAGATGATTACAGAACTTAACATCTCGCTCTGTCTTTCCTTCTATTATCGCACTTGTCTCTCGCCTATGCAGGGATGTTTAAAATAGGCAAGAAGAAAATGGCATCACATTTTCATAAACCAGCATAATGCCTGCCATATTCCTTTCAATCAGTAATTCCCTTTAATTCCTTGTTTGAATGAAATATAAATGTCTGCATGATGTCTGAAAGACCTTCTGCTGTACGTCAAAGAGAGGCTGTTTTTGCAGTGAGGAAAGTCGATGGTGAGTATTAACGTGATTGATTCTCGGAGGAAAATCATCTCAATGTGAGTGCGTCTGACTGCTCGGTGTTTGTTTTCACGCCTCGCTTCCCACCGATAAGCTTCCCCCAGCGGGACCGTGTTCGTCCGCCCGAACGCCCCGATCGTCCGCTTTCTGCAGAGCATCATTGTTGGCTGGCGTGAGACAGCTGGCTGGGCGCTACAGGTCACACTGAGAGGATGTGATCTCAAACCAATGCCACGCCTTTATCTGTTCTGCCGAGGAACGGGGGGATTATGAGCTGATCCCCCCCGGACTTAGGGGCATGCAGCCTCAAAGAGGCAGCGAGGAGGAGAGGCAGACTGAAAGCCACACTTGTGTGTTTACAGAGAGAGAGATGCTCCAGTTCTGTAATGGGATGTTCACTGAGATGTTGCAGTGGAATATAATAAAAAATAGCACTTTGGAGGACTAGGTTGGATGTGATTTTTGAGGAAATGGTTGTGTTGCCAAGCCAGGGAATAGCATGTGTTTGGAAAATTCCAACAACATAGAAGTAAAGAAAATGTAATCTGCTGCTTATAATTGATCATTAGTTATTTATGTATGTCATTTTCAAACCAAACATCCGTAACTTCAGCCACTCAAATGGTCAAATGTGCTGGTTTTCTTAGTTTTCTATGATTTTCAGCTAAATATATTTTGGTTGTGGACTGTTGGTTGGACATAAAAAGGAATCAACTGAAGTGATTTTCTGATATGAAATGTGCCAATTTAATAATAATGCAAATAATGTCTAATGGGCTGTGCATAGTTTCATTAATTGAAGCCCTCAAAGAAAAAACATTTCAAGATGAGTTTTTCAGTTAGTTTGGAAACCATTAGTGAATCTTTCAAGCCCGAAATGCCAATCATCGACTGAGTTCAAAGCTCAAATCGGAATCAGTGTTCGGTTTTCTTTCATTTTGTGAATTAAATCTCAACCCTGGGTTTCAGACTCGTCTGTCAGAACAATGAAACTTCACTTGGGATTCAGGAACTTGTGATTGGCATTTGTACGAGTTGTCTTTTCTTTCTCGCAGGCTTTTAGAGGAATAAACATTTTTAATTAACTTTTTGAGTGGGGATGAAGGATGTGTGAGGTCTGATTCAGCGTGGAGCCGGAAGATCCACTGTGAATGGCATCATTTATTTTAAACCCCCTCTGAGATTATTTGGAAATCTGACACTTAAGATGTCAGTTCACCTGCAATATGGCCTTCTATCAGAGAAGCAAGAAGATGAAAGGAGTATCTGGAGTGCCTCGCCTGCAGGTCATGATGAACAGCTCTGGGTATAAAATGCAGAAACCCCTTCATCTCAATCCACTTGCCTTCCTCCCTGACCGGTCCAGATTCACAATTCAGCTGAAGATAAAGCGGAGACGAATTTCCCACATCCCTACCTGTCCTCTCGGCACTTCCATCACCTGCTTTATTCTGCTCCTTCACTTACTTTCTTTTTTGTCTCTTAGCTTACGTCTCTCCCGCTGAGAAGCAATTTGCATGATTTGTTACTTTGTTCAATTAATTAGGACGTTGGGGAGATTGTTTGCAGAGTTGCTCCCTCCATGAGGAGAAGTCCTGCTTCCTCGTTCTTCCTCTGCCTTTAATGTTTATCACATGAAATAGACAGTTGGTGAATGCGTGGAGAAGAATGGAATAAAATAAAACATTAAAACAATGGCTTGTACTGAGTTCTCATAAAGAGATAATTGCTGCTATTCTCTGATTTATATAGTTGTGTATTGAAGCTAATCTGATGGTGGGATAAAACAAGCTATTACAGAGACTTTTCAAACCTATTATTGTCTCTTTTGCAGTCCATTTTATATCGTTTTTTTTATAGATTAATCAACAAAGAAAACAACACTTGCAATGTGGAGTTAACAGACTATGCTTGTGCAGTGCAGCCAACTGTACTGTATGTTCTGCATTAAGTAGAGTAATCCATTGTGAAAAATGGTGCACACAATTAATTCCAAGTTCGGATTCTGCTAATAATAAAATGCAGCGACTGAGACGCAGCGTTGTATCTTAGGAAAAGGGAACAGGGATATTTGGAGCTCCGTGCACCAGTGTGTTGTCGCTTGTGTCACCTTGAAAGTTGTTTCATATGGAGGCGGAATAAATGGCTCGGAATTGTAATTGTAAACTTAGTCTTGCAGTACTTTGCAAAGTGTAATAATCCGTCATGCAAAAAATGAATTTACAAAGTAATAATGTGATTTTTCATATCACTGTGCCTCTATTAACACGTAGAGGTGATTGGGGTAAAATAAAATGATCAAAGTATGTTTAATATACTGCTGCAACTCAAAACGAATTGATCTGTTAACCGTTTCTTTGTTTAATCTATCAACATTTCTAGCTTAAAATACAAAATATAGTGAAAATGCCCATTGCAATGACCAATCTGATATTTTTAATGCAACCAAAAGCCACAAACTGTAGTTTATTCAGCATAATATCAGTTAATTGCTAATTATTTTCTGTTGAAGCGGACAAATTCATTAACTGACTTATTGTTAAAGCTCTAATGTGTTTTTACATCAAAACAATTGATATACTGTATTTTTCTAATAGTTGAAGTATCCAGACAAGAATCTAACCAAATGTTTACCTCATCAGATTGATGCCAAAACCTAATAAAATATCCACATTTCCAGAAATCTGTTCATCGTTCACATGTACAATCAACGTGTTAAAGTGATGCGTCTTCTCGCGGTAAATATCCGCGTAGCTTGAAATGAATTAAATGGAATGGGCCATGTAATGAGTTTTAGAGTCGTGCCTTTAATTGATGCAGAAATAATTCCACTTTTAAAAAAGAAAAATGTAGAAACACATCACTAAACCTTGAACCTGTGTCCCGATTTTACTCAATAGCTCCATTTGATATGATATTTTTCAAAGGTTTTCGAGAAGAGCACCTCTTCATATGCAGATTGCCCTCTGTCTCCATGCCATCCCCCATGTAATTAGACAGCAGCCATCCACAGTGTTGGCCGGCTGCGAATGTCCTTTGATGAGAGTGGTTACAAAAAGCTGAGTGCTGGTGTTGAGAGGGGGGAGGTAAATGCAGTTTGAATGGACAGCACAACCTTGAAGCCTTGTTTAACAACTAATGTCTAAAAGTAAATGCCTGGGATTTAGGATTCAAAATCGAGGGAAGATCAACTGCGAACGGCATATTGAGATTTTGAGGGAATCTGTCAATAGAGTAGTCAATTGATATCATGGATTAACACCTACTATATGGCCTTCATCAGATCAAAAGCAAACATGAAAGGCATACCCCCCAGTCAAGTTTGGAGGAGTTCAGTGCAAAACAACAAAGTTAAAGCATGAGGCAACATCCCTACATCTCTCACCTGATCCATTGTCTTCCCTTCTTTTTAGTCTCTTTGCTTATGTTTCTCCCACTAATGAGACATTTGCATAACAATAAAAGGGGCAAGACATCGGGGAAAGTATTCTTCCACAAGGTACTGATCGGTATCTCCCACTGCGTACTGCTCAATCTTTTTTTTTCTCTGCTTACTTTTTGGTTTTCTTTCATTATATTTCTCATTCCTCGAAGGTCTGAGTTGATTGCAGTCAATCACCTGGTCGCTGTGCTGCACGTCTGCAATATCAATCAAAAAGGAGACCTCAAAGCTTTTTAGGTTATCAATGGGGGGAATTATTTTCGTACCTTGATGGCCAAAAGGTGTTTCCGGTCATTAAGACTGCCCTTCAAATAACATTTTGCAGGTGTTGTCTCTTTTGACTATACTATTACAACGCATAATAAAATCTCTTAATATATCGGTTTATGCCATGGCCCTCAGTTATGCTATTGAGCACAACTGTGTTTCTTAGAATACATGCTTTTTCAATCAGTTTGGCATTGTGACTCATGAGCCTTAGTCACCGTTGCCTTGACCACTACTATGGATTAAAGCCAGAGGAGGCTGAGAATTCAGAATGCTGGAAAACAGCAATCTTTTCCAAATTCATCCAAATTGAACCCATAATCTGTCATGTAATATACAGTAATAAACAGTTTATGATCAAATAAATAAATAAATACATGCAAAACAGAAAATACTTATAATGAAGGTATATCAAACATATCATATCTTGTCAGGACAAATTTCACAAACTCTGACATAGTTTTTAAATAATGTTTGTGTCATAGTTGGTGTTATTTTAAGTTGGCTTGGTGTGAGAGCGTAGCACCAAATGTCTGCTCTAGATGTTAATTGTTTTGAGCTTGTATTTATGAATGAGTGATGACGTTTGACGGTTTTTATCTTGAACACGATTGACTACATTTAATGACGTGACTTGTCTACAATAGTTTTAATGATCTATTTTGAAAGCAAAGCCTGTGCAAAATGAGCTATTGAAAGCTAAGTGATTGAATTGTCATTATTCCAATAGCACGGAGTGATGACTGATGAGAAGAGCATCTTGCGAAATAAAAAGATTATTCACAAATCTGCCAATCCTCCAGCACTCTAACAAAGACGTTCTTTGGCTTAAATGATACAATCTATCTGTCTCTCTTTCTCTCTGACCGGTGCTTGTTAGCTTAGCCCCTGAAGCCACGAGCTATTGGCTAGTTTTATCTCCTCTGTGTGTGAGAGGAAGAGAAAAGGAAGAGCGTCGAAACTGAGAGTGAGACGGAAAGATTACAGTCAACAGGTGTTTGTGGCTGCTCCAGTGGTTCAATCATTCTCCTTCCAGTAATAGAAGGTATCTTCCTGTTCCCTGCATTCTGGCAAGAATCCCCCTTTCCTTATGTTATTTGGGTCCTGTTGATTTTCACAAAAGTACTTTCCAATCCCATTGAGTTCCCCGCAATATGTTGCCATATGGCCCTGCTTTATTCAAAAGCCTAGACTTCCATATTCATCCCTCTCTCGCTAATGAAAGCAGGGGGAGAAATAAGACTTGTGAAGCTTTTCCATGTCGGCACAGGTGTGGAATTGAAAAGAACCCACAGGTGATGCTCAGAAATTAAATGTCTCATAATGAGCTTCCTCTGAGACACAGGAAGAAGTATGGGATGTGAGAGAGAGTGACGGATCTTGTGCGAGGGGAATGGAAGGTGAGAAAGCGAGAGAGAAAGAGATGTTGAGGGATGGGTTGAGGCCGACGGCAGATCAGGCAGCACGAGAAGTCGGAGGGAGACAGAGATGTAAGGCAACAAATGAGGCCAATAAAACACATGGGCAGGCTGCTTCGGGGAGTCACGGATCCTTGTTTTCCTGACAGAGGAACACAGGTCTGTCCTCAGTGATTACTTACGCTCTGTGCCTTTTTTCTTTCCACGGCAATTTACCTCCATAACCTTTTCTCTCCCACGGTTTCTGAGCCAATAACAGTCGCGCCTCACATAGTTATTCAGTGTGGTGTTTGTTCAGTATCTATATACAGACAGACAACAGCCTAGAACAAGTCAATATGTGTATGCTCGCGCAGCAGGTCGAGTCCTTTTGGTTTTTCTGCCACAGACCTTATAGACCCACTTTGTTCAACACCACAGACAGCTCTGACCCAACCAATGGTACAGGATAGAGGGGGATAATTGAATAAAGCACACAGATGTGGTCCCTGACCCTGGGTACATCTCATTCATATCAAACGCAGCCTTTAGGGCTGCACAGATACAGCATGTTCTGATAAAAGCTGCATCCGAGGTAATCATTACCAGCATAGCAGTTAGTTCCTCCAATGTCGCTTACACAAATGGAAGTAAAGATAGTAAGAGCACAGTATGTGTTTTAGACACTCCATCTTTTTCTGATAGAACCCCCTCTGAAGTAGTGTGCCACATTTTTTGTGATGGCTATTATTATGTGCAACAATGCCTTTGGTTACAAACCAAAACACTAAGAAGTGATATTTCTCAACGTTTTTCGATTGATTTCTGAATGTTTTTTAGTAGACTACAGTTTAAACCAAGAAAACCAACCGTTTTGGATTTGAATTGATAAGTTTGACAGATAAACACAACCAAAACATAATCATGTCTTTGTTTTAGAGATTTATCGAGCAAGAATGCCAAATATTCGCCAGTTTCTGCTGCTAACCAATATGAAATAGACTAGACTATAATTGATTGATCAAAAACAGATTTAACAGTCAAAAATAATCTTTAGTTGCAGTCTGGATTGACGTCTAGACTAATTAGAATTACTTTATGAGCAGCTGTTGTATAAATATGTAAAAGACGTATCTTTGTAGCTCTACATTGAACTTTTACCCTGTCGAAACATGTCGTATCGATCGTTTGAGTGGACTGAACTCTTAAACCAGACACACCCTGACAGCCTCAGTCAAAGTGTGCAAAAGCTCTCCTCTGCTAGATGCACTAGCTAGACAGAATACCAATGATTTGGCTCAACAGAGAACCCATAAAGTAGCACTGACTCTGGTCTGAAAACAGCATCTGGGGTCAGGGATTTATAGAAATCGCTTGAGGTTTTGGATGCCAATTATATTTTTGCTCGATTGGTATGGGCTAATTAAAGGGTTGGTCTAAATGAGTTTTACCAGGCTGTAAACATGTTCTTTTCTGGTGTTAAGTTGGGTATTTTAGCATAGGGGTCTAGGGGGATTGACTTGACGCCAGCTAGTGTCCATTTGGGAAACTTTTGGCACTTCCTTGTTTGCTTCACTTCTTCGTTAGCTGTTGCCACTTCCACTCGCCCATATACACACTTATGCGCTCATTTGGTCATGCAACTTTGTGAAACAAGTCTGTGTTTTAGCATGTCTAAGTAAGTCGTATACAAACAGAGCAGGGTTTAATCCTATTTCTCGTGAGAGCAGCCACTGTGAGAGAGAGGCATGACTTTGCCTGTGGCTTATTTTCACCACAGTGCTATAGTTGCTCTCCGGGGGATCTGGGCGCCTCCACTTGTTTGGTATTTGGATGAGAAGGAGAGGGGCAGGGCAGGAGCATACATTGTTCATGCAAATGTGTGCTGCTTGTAGGGACAACATGATAGTGAGAAAATGGCCGAATGCGAAAAACAACAATTTGTGAGGAAGTGCTTTTTTAAGTAATCCATGTACCCTGGAGGCACTTGGGTTTGGGTATCGTCGCTGAAGGGCACCTTGTAATTTTCGTCGCTATGAAATGGCTCTTCAGATGACCTTGCTGCGTGTAGATGCTTGCTCAAAAAAATTGTGATATCCAAGACAATCTAAAAAAGCACATGATTGAATTCTTCTGCCTTTTGACATAAAGTATTTAAGTTATTTATCATTTAGATTCTTAAGAATCCTCAGTGCATTTTTTTTGACTGTATAGCTCATATCTAAACTCTGAATGCTACTTTTGCGACTTAAAGGGCACCTATTATGCAAAATCCACTTTTTCATGTCTTTTATAAATAAACATGAGTCCCCTCTGTGTTAAGAGATTCTGAACGTTTCAGAAAAAAAGATTCGCTCACTTTTTGTCCTGATCCATTTATATAAAAATCTGTCTGAAAATGAGCTGATCAGATTTTGGCCACTTTATGATGTCATAACGATTTTTTGGCTTGTGTAACCATTAGCCAATCACCAACCAAGGTCACCTGAATCTCCTCCTAGAGCATCATTGTGTTCTTTATAACCAAATATCTCTCAGAGGGGCGTGGGGAGTGGCTCCTTATTTTCATCTAATGTAACAGACCCAGAATCAGCACTTTTGGAACAGGACTGAAACAGAGGGGATTATGGGATGCTACGATGCACGATCTGTTTGGTATTTCGAGCAAAACACTTCAGAGACATGTTTTGTATATATATGAGACCTATAATATATTGATGAAAACAGTATAATAGGGGACCTTTAAGATGATTACAAAACTCCTGCATCATTCCCTAACATTGTGGTTATAGCCTCATCCATAAGGTTTCCGGAATATTGTCCTCGCCTTTGAGTGTTTTTCTTTGGACCGGCGGCTTGTTTTGACCCACTGGCTCCTCTCCCGGAAGCCACTCAAAACAAACCACAAGGACCTTGCAACACCCTTGGCAAGGACACGTATAGCGATTTGTAAAATTCCGCATCACTGACTGGCTTTGTCACCAAACATGATGGTATCTTTTTATACACAAAGAACAAACAGCCGGCTATAAATCAAAGCTCCCGGAACATCCAGCTCAGTGCAAGTTCGTCTTCATATGCTTATTCTCTTTCATTGTTTTTATGCGTTTAAGGATTCTCTCCTGCCTCGCAACAAGAATTTCATTTTGTAATCTTTCCGGTGCACGGTAGCAAGGTATCCAGTCTTGTCTCAGAAAATTGGCTCTATATGTCCTACAGTACTGCAGCTTTGTCATTTGCTTATTCAAATGTCTCGTGAAAAGTTCAGCTTTACAATGGAACGGCACAGAGGTTCCTGAGAGCTTGAGTTCATTGTACTCTCTTTTTATTATGAAGGGGGGACTTTTATTGTCCCTTGTGCTCAGCCAGGGCTTTGAGCTACATGTATAATGCAGAACCATTAATGTTATCATGAGCCAGCTCTGTTTGGAGAAAGAATGATTTTTTTCACTCGCATTGACACAGTTCTCCTATTTTAAACTAGGTTACTCTGCGGCTAGAGATGTTATGACATTAACCGATAAAACCCGTCATACTGTAGAGCAAGGTTATATAAACTGAAACAATTGACTTCGTTCATCCCATTATTTTTGCATCAATAAAGAGTATATAAAAACGTAATACAAATAAGTAACACAATATAATGCTGTGATAAGCAGATTTAAGGACATGTCTCCCTGTGAATAAAGTAAATGTCAATACTTTTAAGTACAAATAGTGTAATAGAAATAATGTAATCTCTAAATGTAATTGTGAAATAATTCACATTTCAGATATATTTATATAATACATACAGTAAACTACATACTACTAAACAACCATATTCAAAGTAAATACTGCCATTTGTTACTATATTTTTTACAATTTTTTTATGTTATTATAGTTTTCTTCAAATCGTTTTTAATGTGTTTTTAATCCTTGTTTGATGTAAAATTCCTCGTATGTGTTAACCTACCTGGTAATAAACCTGTTTCTGATTCTGATTCTTAATCTTATCAGCCACTCAATAGCATTTCGAGGAAATGTGAGGTTTAGCACTATTCTTTTCCCCTTCTTTCGTTATTATTATTTCATTTTTTCGCCCCTCAAATATTCATATTCACATTAAAGACTCCAATGTTTTAAAGAAAAAAACAATGGCTATGTTCTTACAAAATAATGTGTTACATTCCAATGTAAAGCCTGTTTATGCTCAATGAAGTCTTACCAAAATCTATTATTATAAAGTTTTCAGTATGGCTGACCTGTTTTCTGTCTGTTTTTGTGTT
Source organism: Pseudochaenichthys georgianus (assembly GCF_902827115.2). Classification (NCBI taxonomy): domain Eukaryota; kingdom Metazoa; phylum Chordata; class Actinopteri; order Perciformes; family Channichthyidae; genus Pseudochaenichthys; species Pseudochaenichthys georgianus. The sequence goes on along the minus strand of NC_047522.1, from coordinate 14,442,901 downwards.
TTTGCAGACATAAACATGGCGGGCGAGCCGAAGCCCTACAGGCCCAAAGCAGGCTCCAAGAGGCCGCTCTCAGCTGTTTACAGGTAAGATCTGACCATCCATACTCCTTCATCTGAGGAGCTGCAGCCATAAATATGAACTCTCCTCCACACCCTGCTCTTTTCCGCTGATGTAAATGTAGAGTAATATTTTAATATGAGGATTTCTATTATGTTTGAGCCTTGAATTTGTAATTGAGTTTTTAATGCTCTCCATATTTTCAGCACTGACTGGAGTTTGTAAAGCTCAGAGGAGATGCTGTTGTGTAAGCTTCATTAAGCATGACCCTGATGTTCTGCCCCGTTCACATCTCCTAGTCACACACGGATCAAAGCAGTGCTTGTTTACTGCAGGCTGATGTGAAGGAGCCTTTTTTTATTCACTGGGACACTTTATTGTGTATTCAGATGGTGTCCATTGGCAAAAAAGTGTTTAATCCCTCCAATTTACTCCTTTCTGAATTGTTGGTTTCTTGTATTGCACATCTTTGTTTACAAATGCATTAGTTTATGCATTGTTTTACCATAAACCCTCATTTGCATTTGATAGCTAGAGCTGAAACCCACCAGGAAGTAGTATAGCAATTACGGAACAGCAACAAGAGTGGCAAAAACAACAGTACACCACTTCAAGTTGAAATAGAAATACATTAATACTAACTACAATTCCTGTGAGAATTTGCAGCATTTCAAAACAGCATTTATTTTCCAACTATCAGCATTTCAAAACAGCTCCCTCTTTGCTCCTCTTCTCTGAATTTTAAATTAGTTGCCATCCTGAGTGTGTACTTAACATTGATTTTCCTCTCCAGGGTCTAAGAAAAATGTGTTTTCCTTTCATTCCCGACTGTATTTCCCCTCTGAAACTTTATTTAGATTCTTTGTTGATCTGTGGTCTTTGCATGCCAGTGTGTCTTAGTGTGGGCTTTAGACATAGAGCATGTCAGTTTGAGTCAAAACAACTTGAGTTTCTTTTTGACAGATCTCATCTCTTCTTTATCTGTTCCCCCGTCTGTTTCCCCTGCTTGTCTCTCTTAGCGGTTATGAACTTGATTACGAGTACTACAGGGATGACTTCTACAGCAGGTATGTATCGTTCACATTATGTTATCACATTTGAGATTTAACAAAGAAACAGCTGACTGATAACTTTGCCTTACCCCCATTAGTTGTAGTTGCTATCAAATTACACACATGCAGTTTACAATTCTAATTGGGGCACATTTACAATGAAACTTAGTTTGAAATCTTAGTTTAAGACAGAGGAAAACAAGGCTGATCGTATAAGCTAGAGGTAGCTAGCTAATTTACTGTCATTATTGTGGAATTATCCACAACATAACCTACATTAACGCACTTATTACACGGCTTCTTAATTAATACAAATTAATAATTTGACACAAACTATTGATTGAAAATGATTGTATTAATCAAAGGACATTTGTTTTTGCTTCTGTCTAAGAACTGGCTCCATAGAAAACAAAGAAATCCGTAATCTACCAATCACCAATTCTTGATAAATCTTAAATGTTTTGAAATTACACTCTTAAAATATGTCTTTCTACAGACTAATGTTGTTAGTAACAGATACGTTCCATGCTAATATTGTTAGCCGGGTATGCTAACGATTGCTACCTCTGTAAACTTTTTGTTGACTGTTTTTCACCACCCTCTACGATTTTTTAAATACGCTCTTTCTACATAACATAAAGAAATACAAAGCAAGACCGACCATTGGACAATCATTTTCAGGGGCGTGGTTTAGCTAAAGATCAATAGGTCTCTTTATTTATGACTCCCTCATTAAACTTCTCTAATGACAGATGTAGTTCAGTATCCTCACAGAGGCACCTTGAAATATGTCCGATCAGATCAAGCATGCGACTCGAGGCTGATGAAGGACACTTGTTTCCTCTGTCTCATTTAACCGCTGGTGATCTGACTGCTTATCTGTTGAGACACTTTCTAAATGTCAAACTTGTTGAGAACTGTGACAGACGCCTACTGTCACTGAGAACAGTCAACGCTGACGCCTTCATTTGACATTAAGCACTCTCTTCTTTTCAGCCTCTGCATTTGCATGTATCGGCCTTGGAAAAAGGGCTGGAGGTAGATTTCAGCTGCAAAGTCTGCCTTTTGTTTTACGGGTGCCGTTTCGGAGAATGAACCCAAGAGAAATCCATACAAAATGTATCTTGAAAAACAATACTGGGAACAGATAATAGGCTTGAGAAAGAGGTGACGGTGATATAAATGGAAAAGCTTTTAGATGCTTTAGCCCATCTTTTAGAAGACAGTGACTTATAGGAAAAGTGTGGGAAGTGAAGTGTAATATTTTTGATTTTTTTTCTTTCCTTGAGGCTTTTTGACTACCATGGCAGAGTGGCCCCCCCACCGAGGGCCGTGATCCCTGTCAAGCGCTCCAGGGTGCTCGCTCCTTCCTCCCGCCGCGGGAAGACCTCCTTCCCCATCAAAACATCCTCCTCTTCCTCCTCCTCATCCTCCAGACCTCCCACGTCCTCCTCCGGGCTCAAACGTACGTACAATAAGGTGCTTTCTACTTATCTTGTGTTTAAACTCAGATTAGACTTTATTTAATATGGATTTTTCAAAAGAACGAAGCCTAATTACTCTAATGGCATTCTGTCCTTTTGAAAAAAAGAAGCCTTAAAATGCAAAAAAAGAAACACGGCTCCAAGAGAGAAAAGGGTTGGCATTATTCCGCTGTGCTACTTACGCCACTATAAAAAGCTATTTAATTCACTCCAGCAGCTCACAACAAGCCACACTGCAATGTAGAGCAAAACACTAAGTCGCAAACACAAATATAATCCGAGTTTTGCGGGGAGCACTATTCGTTCTGCGAGCTATTGCTGTCACCCAGGATCCATCTGGATCTCATGTGCTCCTCTGATTAACTGGCGATGCATTATAACGTGCTAAATGTAATTAATGTGAGATTGTGGCCATCTTTTTTGATCTGTGGTCAGCTGTGTTTCCCTAAACGTTAGTCTCTATCTGTAGCCTGTGTAATTGGCTACATTGTTCATTCCATTGTTGCCTGTCTAGCCAGTGTTATCAGCGCGAGCAGCTTGAGAGGGAAGGTCTGTGAGGAAGACCTAGTTGCAGTTGGTTTTATAGAGAAGAAGAGGGGGGAAAAAGCCCATTTCCCAGCCTCCGTTCGGGCAGAGTCGATGAATTCTCCTCTCTTTCTAAACTGCAGTGTGTTACTAATTTGCCCCTGTGAAAAAAATCCCTGTTTGTATTGACTCTGGCTTAGATAGATTGGACAGTGCAATAAGGCTAGCATGTCCAAACAGGAGGGAAGGGCTAGTGGGGGGAGTTTTAAAACGATATAGTCTGTTCAAGTAGTTTTTCACTTTAGGGGAGAATTGGAAACAGCTGTCAGAGGCAGGGACCATGGAGATGGATAGATCTGTGTTTTCCACATTAAACCCTCTTTGACGCACAGTGTTGAGTGAATGAAGAGAGATTTGGCTTTTGGCTCATTCTGTCAGTCTATTAAGGAAAGACTGAATGAATCTTTAAGTTTGGTTGTGTTGAGAAAGTTACACAATCATATTTACTTACTATACTATATACTATAAATACCCTGTGTTTATTCTGAATAGTACTCATTTCACTGTTGCACTGCTCTCCTAATGTGTCCTTCTTTTATTTTCCTCAACTGTCACAATTACTATTTTGATCAAGCCCCTAAATTATACTTACATTTTTTTTAATAAAGTCACAATCATATTCCTCTCTGATAAGCACATTTGTTTCAATATAAGTCCAAATAAGTCTTACATGATACTGAACTAGAGCTGCAAGTCAAATATTTAGACGGATTTTACAGACACTTGGTTGAATTTCTATAGATCAAATTGAACATTTACAACGGCGACATGTAAGACTTTCAGGGGCACAACAATTGTAAACTTATTTTTGTTTCCGTGCACTCCTGTTTCAAATGTACCGCAGGGGAATTAGGATCTCAAAATGGTTTGCACTGATGAATGAAGAATAGATGTTATCCTCATTTAGTTAAAAACTCAGGATACTGCTTGTTCAGTTTATTCAGATATTAAAATAAGACATTAAACACATTATGGGCTTGATTATGTTTAGAAGTTTTACATCAGTAAAGATATCTTAAAAATATTTCTCAAAGAATCTTCCTGATGTCCATCCTCTGAACTTGTAACCTTTTTACTACCATTAAGAGTCACACATCAGCATAAGCAGCCCCACGGTCTTTTCCAGTCTTATTATCATAAAAAAGTGATATGAGACATCCTCGCTATCCCCAAAATAAATAAATGTGCTCAATCATGACGTTCTAAAATCAGATCATTCCATAAATCTTATTTATAATGCTTTTTAAATAACAATGGCAATATTTCCGCCTGTTCCTTCAAAACGGGCTATTTAAAGATGCTGTGTTGATAAGGATGTGTGTGTTGTCTCTCTGCAGCTTATGTGACTGATAGCACAAAAGGGAAAAAGACCTGGAGGCGGAGATAAATTAAATCTGTCCGACACATTCTTATGATCAAAGTAAGCCGCCCAGAGCGAGCAGGGATAATGTTGGAATAAGGAAGAGAGTGTGTGTGTGTGCATTTATGGATGTTGCTTTGTACACCGAGATAGAGACACTTCAGTGTTTCCCGCCATTGTAATATCAGAGTATATCTATCTGCTATTTTCTCCTTTTTCCCCTCAAGAAAAAGTCAATTTTCCGCATCCCTGTAGCTTTAGAATTGACTTCAGCTTTACGAAACAACATGAGACACATTCTTGTGATTGCACATAGATATTTACCTAAATATAGCTTTCAGTGGGGCATTATATACCCCTTCTTTCCTATTTCACTTTCCCACATTAATCATCCCGTTTTTGAATATGTTTTGGTAGATAGCCTAAAGTATGTATTGGATCGTACCTGGGCAGTGTTGTTTTTCACTCTGAATTAGTGTGAAAGATTATTTTTTGGAATGCTAGTTTACAGTCAGCTTATCTTTTTGAAATGTGTATCATGCACTGACATCTCCAACCATAGATGTTTTATGCAACAAAATGAGTGGATGAGTGGATCTGCATTGTGATGTGGTCTGGGTGTAAATATACATCAAAGAAACGCACTTAAAGAGCCGCGTGCCGACATGATACCTGACAAGATTCTATGCATGTCTCCTCCTCATTTTCCATCCGCAGCTCTACAGGAAACTCGTAGGTTTGTTTACCAAACACTCATCCAGAATCTGATAGATGTCAGATTTTCTTCTCAACTTCTGCTTTTCTGTTTTTCCCTTCCTCTCTGAAGATGACACATTTCAGCTGCCGTGGGTTAAGGCATAAGATTATTTTATTGCTTTTTATGGTCTAAATTATTTCATCTCCCCTGTTTCTAAAGCAGTACTTTAAGTGAGGCAATAGTCTGCTAAAGTAGCAGGAAGTGAGTGTAAGCAACTAAAGCCAACTGGTTTAAGTTTATGTGTCAATGTAATTTAATACAAGTGAACATTTTCAAGTTTGGATGAAAACACAAAACTACTTTTTATCTATATGTTATATTAGATGGGTGTCATTCATAATTTATTGAAAATACTTGTATGTGGATATTTCATACAGTGAATGAGCAGCTTTCCCTCTTCACATACGATAAGTCTGGTATTTTACGGGTCCCATACCTGTTTAATAATTTGTTAAGAAGACTTAATTTGGTCCCACAGAGACCCTTATCTGGGACAGTTGCTTGAGATGGCTGTGTTTTTTACTCAGGTCAACATTCATGCATATTTAGAAACCATATCTCATGTATTTTTGATTGCTTGCCTGTAAAATAATGTGATCTTCTTTATGTCAAGCTGTGCTGTTTTGCCCTAAATACAAGACTCTACATTATGTTACCAATGATTTCATTTGCTATAGAAATTGTTGAAATTGTTTTGTGTTGTTTGCACTGTTAGTTAGGAATGACACACTTCCAGATAGCAGTTCAATAGCATTTTCTTTTTATAATTCTTCAAACTCAAGAAGCATTGACAGTCATGTTTTCTAATAGCAGTTTAAGTTTTTAGAAGTTACAAAATCATAAAATGATTGAGTCCTTGATAACTGTTTAGTTCTTAAGAAGCTACTCTGTTGAACATTTAAAAAAAGCAACTGCAGTATATGCTTCAAAACAAGATCTGTCCAATGTTACGCCTGGGAACCTGCTTTTAAAGATGCACTATTATACATTTTGGGTTTATTCCCTTTCCTGTCGTTTTTTTAGGTTTCTGTGCATGTAAATTGTTTGCAAAGGCTAAATCCCAAAGTTCACGGCAGAATAATTTTTCTCCCACACACTGCCTGAAACGCCTCGTTTGGAATATTTAGTTCATTTTCGTAAAAAAGTGACATCACTATGACACTTGCACTTCTATTGGCTAGCATATTGTACGTGATAGGCTAAAAGGGGCGGGACAACTCTAAGCAGTTTACCAATCACAACAGACAACAGTATTAACAGAGTATGAATACATTAAATGGCTTCTGCTGAAAGGTAGATCATAACTACTTTCTAACAAAATTATATAAAATTATCATCTGAAGGATTACAAATTTAAGATACATGTCTTTGACCTGACCTTCACAATATGCACATCCAAGCAGATACTTTGAATAGTGTATGACATTCCCTTGCTTTATATAATCACCGAAGCCAGCTGAACTACAGCATAGAGTGTGTTCAGATATTGACGTTTTTGAGCACAACTTGAGCAGAACTGCACAGCATGGTGGGCGTAAGCTGTGCACTAATCTTCAAATGGAAAGCAGCAGGTCCATATTTTCAGCAGGGTGACTTTACAGATGGACAGATGAGATGTTCCTCCCTGAGGATAGAGTGACTCAGAGTGAAGACATGATATCCAAAACTAAGAGCATTAACAGATGACAGCATGTGGTCTGTGATAAAACGGTGTGAAGCACGGCCATTAAAATGGCTGCACGAATAAAACGAGAACAACTTAAAAGTAGCTATAAATCTGTATGTTTTTGTTTCCGTCCCTCAGCAGTGAAGACGGACCAGCTTCAGACTATAAAGCGGGAGCTCACTCAGATCAAGTTGAAGATCGACTCTTTGCTGGGACGCCTGGAGAAGATCGAAAAGCAGCAGAGAGCCGAGTCCGGTGAGAAGCAACGCGAATCAAAGCGGGAGGGAGGGAGGGAAATTAACAGCAAACGCTGGCCATAAGTCTTCATGACATTTTGGGAGATAAGAGCCGTAGAGCCCTCTGTCATAGCTGCTGACAGGTGTCAACGCCACGCTGACACCACGTTTATTTGAGAGGTCTTAATATATATTCGACACTAGAGGACAGTCTCCTATTGAAGGTCACTGAGACAGCATTCATGGTACCATTTTTTCTCCCAGGCTTGCTTGCTTTATTTGAGCCATCAATCTTTGTATATTTTAATTCCATCACCAAATAAATCACACAAATCCTTGTTCATCCTTCCAGCAATCCCTTTTTTTCAAAGGGAAAACTTCACTCGATACGAAAATAAACAGACAAAATCAAGGTTTTTCTTTTGGATGGAGATGGATGTTTGTTTCTAAAAGCTATCAGCTTGAAGCATGAAGAAATATTTGATTAACTATGGTTAGGCGGCACGATGATTCATCATTTATTTTCCTTTCTACGGAGAATTCATTCTGTATTCAACAACATAATGTGGTAGGCCTATATATAGCCCACATGACTTTATGTCATGAGCTGCTCTAATGATGCAATTTATCATGGCTATTAACTTGAGCAGAATTCACCGTCATCCTGGTGCTTTATCATTCAGGGTCAAAGATAAATAAAAGAAAGGACGAGAGATCCTGCAGTGTTTTGAACACAAACACATACTCATTTACTATTTATGTAAATAAATGCAAACTGTCAAATTCATGCCAATGACACAGAATTAGCTTTTGATGGTTTACATAGAACACTTTAATTCCCCAAAATTGTAGCGTTGAGTTAAATACCAGAAATATTTCCCCGCTTATCATTGAGTACTAACTTCTTGCCTACATGTCGAAAGAGGCACATCAACAGCAGCAACTGCGGTCCTTTGTCAGTGTCTAAACTTTATTCAATCATGTTTTATCGGTGTTAGCTGGAAAGCTAAAAATAGAGGCTTCGGTTGCGTTACGGTTGTTCAGTTTGTCTGAATTTAGCAGCTGAATTGGCAACAGTGTCTTTTCTTTTAGATGATAAATTACAGTGTTGACAATGGACATATGTCAATTTGTCACTTGTTGAGGTCACCTCTTCTGTCCAGCTGATCGTATGTAGCAACACGTCCTCTTGGGAACGATAGTGAGGGCATCACATTTCTGCACAGGGTTTAAAACCAGAAAAAGGCAGCCATGTCAACTTTATTGTACTGCTGTGTGAACCAAAAACGATTGTCTTTGCCCTTCTTTCTCACTCAGAAGCTCAGAGAAAGTACGAGGACAACTGTGACTCTCTGCATGAGGAGTCTGTGTCGGAGACGGCAGAAAACTCTGGGGAGGAGGCGGGCGACGGGGCTCTGGAGATGGAGGCTGGAGAGATGACCGATGGAGGCGAGGACGAGTACGACGAGGAGGGCAACCACCATCTGGTAAGAGAAACGGCTGACAGGCGTGACAGCGAGGCAGAGAGCAAGGCACTTTGGGAGATCTCAAGTGGGCAGACAGTATTTACATTCTTAAAGTTAATTTGACAGAATTATTCATGGCCGCAGATCTGAGAGAGCCGAGCTTCACATGAGTGAACGGTGAGAGCTTTTGGACTGACAGTTTCTCCCTGTTGACCCCCTATCACTCTGGAAGACTCTTCACAGGCCCACACACAGGCACACACAAACTTATAATTGAAGCAGAGGGCTCAAGAGACACAGAGGAGCGCTTAAGACCACCGGTGTGAATCTGGATGTAAAATAGTGTAAATAGGTTTCTGTTCACAAGGCTGCTGAGGAAGTAGCACCTGTATGGAGAAGCCAACTGGAGAGAAGTTGGGAAGGTTTAAGTTGTATATATTATAAAAAAATGTGTTGATAGTGTTCAGGAATGCTGATTATAATTGTTTCTAATTAACACCAGTTTTACTACCAGTTTACAAGTTTCCTTTTTTTTGTTCTTTGTTTTTACAAAACTAGGTTGAAATGTATTTCTCAGTGATGATCACCAGAAACCATATTATTCTGCAACATTTAGCTTCAAAGAGACAGAGCCACTCACAGATTTCACATGTTTTACCACTATCTCAACCAAATCAATTCATTTTGACAGGCCTCAAAATGTTTATGTTCTTCAGAAAAATGAGCTCAAACTTTAAAAACATGGCCATCAACAATTATATTTCAATAAACTCGTATAAGTAGAACTTTTCCAGAATCCTATTAGAGAATATTTTCATCAGTTTTAGCAAATTTAGCAAAATTAACAAATTGAACTGGTATAAAGACAGAGACTGTGTGTTCTGTTTCCTCACTTTTAAAAACTGCTGCATATAAAAAGTATTTTTCAGCATTTCATTTCACACCACACTGCATTCAAATCTGAATAATTATCTTCGGTTCCATCCTTTGTTCTGTTGCATTGGCCATGCTTTCTCTATAATGATATATTTATTAGCCATTAAGCAGGTGAGTACGGGCATGCTCTCCTTGATGAAAGCTTGCTGCCCCCGCTAATGGAAGACGTTATTTTTCAGCGACATTAGTTTTTAGTTTAGTTTATTTATTTATAGTGTCGTGGACAGTCCCCATCGATGAACTGTCACAAAAACAATAAATGGTGCAGCTTTAGCCGACATGGCTAATTTCCAGCTGTTGTCCCCGGCCAGATGGTAATAGACACCCTTAAAATTACAATATATCAACAGCATTAGTTATAAGAAAATATATAAAATAAAATAAAAAGGAAGAAAGACAAGTAGATACCGGTGTGAGGATAAAAGAGAACAATAAACAACACACGTTACTATATACAGTACATGTCACATATAGCACATCACAATCACATCACAGGAACGAGGGGCAACATCCATGATCACAACATGTAACACAATATGTAACACTCACGCCATACTCAACACAGACTAGTGTGTGCAGGTGAATCATGGTTTTAAGACATGGCACGATGGCAGTAAAGATTTATTTGTTTTCTGAAGGTCACACTGATCACACATCGTGATAATGTTCACCGTACAGCAGCGATGACCTTTTATGAATAATTAAATACAACCTGCTCGCTTCTGAACGCTAAATCATATCCATATATTGTATTTCCCTCTCCCCTTCTTTTCAGATAGAGAACCATGTATCGGATATTGACAACTGAGATCAGGTAAGGTTTATTAATCCATTAGAGGATCTGTGAGTTTGTTTTACTAGACTGCAGCCAGTCTTCAAAGCCTTCATTAAAAGCCTTAACTGATGAGCTGTGTCTTGAGCATCTCTAAACATTCGTTAATCATCTTAAGTCATAAACTCTATGACATTTAGAAGACCAGCTCCACTGAAGGCTAGCTAATGCGGAATTCAACAGAGGGATCAATAATGGCATTCCAATGGGCCAGAACTGCCCATAAACAACATTCATCTAATTGAATTGTGAGCAAGGGTGTATGAATGGTGAGGCCTTAGGTAGAGAGTTTCCTGCTCTCTTCTCTCAGGGTGAGGGTAATGATGCAGCCACATCATCAGTTGGCTCGCTGCTGGCCGGCTGCATTTATGAGTTTATGTAAGCTCTGTTTAACTCTTCCATAGCTTTATGTGTGAGCAAAGGAAATCAATAGTTCATATTGGCCCCGGATTTTGATGTATTTGAAGTTATTTTATTTTCCAATTGTGGTCACATTTGTAATTGTATGCAATATAGTTGTATAATTCTCAGGGTGTGTCGACTATAACCTCCAAGGTGTGCAAGATATAGGCTAAATAAACTGTACTTTATTGTTGAATACCATCAAAACAATAAATTCTTGATTAAAGACATTAACTTGTATCTCTCATTGTCACTCACTGTTCAAGTTAAGTTTGAAAGAAAAGAATAATAGCTTTTTTCACTTCCCTGTTAATCATTCGTAAAGATCAATGACACTGTCAAGTCTGTTCACAAAATATGACGCTAGATTCAGCAAGCTAGCTTAGCTTAGCATACATATTAAACTGAGGAAAATGGCTAGGCTACTCTTAATCTTTCCGAATGTAAGAAAGTCAGGTCACCAGTAGCCCTAAAGCTCACTATTCAACTTTTGTAATGGTTTTATCAGAATGTAAACCAAACTGTACGGAAGACAATTAGCAGTAATATTAGCATTAGCGTATCTCTTTCTCAATGTTAGCTGGCTAGCCTACATTTATTAGTGTGAGCCGTTTTGTTGGCTTGATTTATGATGGGATTGCGGATGAATTTATTTCATTAATCTGTTCTCTTTACCTTAAAAGAACTGTCAGTTGCTCTCAATTTTATGTTTATTTTATGTCATTTATGTGTGCACCAGCTAAAGTGTTCATAGCTAACCCCCTACTGCTTTTCCCATATGCCTTTCTAGGCGTCTAGTGTCCCAGTTCTTGCCACTTTAAAAAAGAAAAAACACGTTACACTTAAGTTTTCCATTTCCTTTCCTCATGTCTGCCTTTTCAAAATTCTATCAGTAGCCAATTCACCAGAACCTCCTCACAGCACATGCATTTAAAAACCTGAAAATCCCAGTCAAGGTCGCAGAGAGTATATGAATGTGGTTATATGAAATCACAGTGAGAAGAACCTTAATAAGTCATGTCCAGTAGAATTAGGAAGGCAGCTTTATACCAGCAAGTATTTCTGCACTTTCCAAGATATTTCGGAGGCCATTCAAAACAGACAAGCTTTAAAACTCAGCCTAATCCTCATCAGATTAACTGCATTATAAATAGCCACCATGTTTTAGAAGGAGATGCAGTTTTCTAATGTGTGTTTTCATCTTCTTTATCTCATCAGGATGAGGCAGCAGACGCTCCCGGTTGGTGGTATTAGAATTCATCATCGCCTTCAAGACACAGAAAAAAGATTTCTGAGGGATCAAGACTCTCATACTGGACTGTAAATTGTATTCAAGAGATGCTGAATCACATTTAGATTCCCAACTCTGCAGCACATAGCGAACGTGATGTGCTCTCTGAAGAAAATCGATTCAAGACTCATTTTCATGCAGTGGCCACCTTCATGGATATTCTGTGCGACTTATATTGCATTGCAGGAGGCTGAGAGTATTATGCGCTAATCCTGCTCCTGAAAAAATAAATACTATGAGAATGTATAATTAAAAAAAAAAGGCTTTTTATTCAGATTTGCAAATTGAATTACGTGGAACGGAAAGGAATTGTTGATTTACCATATGAAATGTGTTAGCAATGTCATTTCACAAACTGTATTTCAAAGAACTTTTGCTCGAAGATCAAATGACTTGAACAATCGGCGACCGCAGTATGATATCCACAAAACTAATAAAACATCGGTGCCGTCTGGGTCTGCTTTTTCTCGTGTATAAGCCATGAGCTACGAGCATAACTTTATCCAGCTTATCCATTTATCACACAAATACCCTGTGGGGCTGTTCCATCATATATTCCAACTCCTGCCAACTTTCAAAGCAGACATTTCCTAGAGTGGTAGAGAGCGAACACTGGCACAGGCGTCCTGCCAGGGAGCAATGCCCCAACGTCTCAAAGCGCTCCTCCCTGCTCAGCCTGTGCATCCCAACATGCACTGCTGCTGTTCAGGAGCCAAGGCCCTTTCTCATTCTCCTCTACTACCCCCCTGCATTTTGATTTGATTCTGCTCAGGCGAAAGTGCTAGCTGAGGTTTTTTTTAATTATATATCAAGACTCTTTTTTTAAGTATGTGATCTGTCTTTTGGATCGATTAGATTTGGAATACATCTGTTATAGTATAACATGATACACTGGCCTTAAAAACCTAAACAAGTAGTGAGACAATACAACCCATTAATCTATTAATAAAATACCTAAAGTGGAAGATAATCTGGTCAGCATTGGGTGATTTGTCCACTCACTTTGTGCAGTTTACTTCATTATATATGCCAATTTATTCAGAATCCAAATTAGAAATGCATTATTAGTCCCACGGTGGGGAAATGTACATTGTTACTGCAAAAGTGGCATTAGTTGTTGCCATGTGGAGCAGCTTCAGTTAAGTGATTTTAATCAACCTGATTATCAACAAACTGCTGCAAATTGAAATATGTCACCAGTGAGTGGATATCTTCATGTTCTACTGTTAATAATTCGCAGCAGGTTTGCCCAATTTATTTCCAGTTTGCAAAAAAGTAAATTGACAAGCAACACTGACAAAGGCATGTTTCTCGTCTTAAGCCTTCAGTTAAAGGTATTTGCAAAAGGAGGTAGATGGAACGTATGCTGACATGCACCAGGTGTGTTAGCTGATAGCTCAATGGCATCAATAAGTGTGATGATGTGTATCAGCCAATCAGCTGGCACACCTGGTATACTGTCAGTTAGCTATGGGTTGTAAGAAAAGGCTAGTGGGCTGAAACATTAATCACAGCTGTTAATTATACAGCTTCTTATGAAACGCTCATTAACCTCCATCATTGTCCTTAAACTCACTGCAGCTGAGTAACAGCTCTACTTTTCTCTGCTCCTATAACTTCACTGTTAAAATCTTCCTCCTTAAGGTTTTTTTTCAAGACAAACATGGCTATTGTCTATTAGAGGAGATAACTGTGGTTCTTTGTGCGCTTTAAACACTTGGTAATAAAAAAATAAATGCAGGGCTTGATGCATAAAAACACATTTTGAGAAATTTAACAGCAATGTTACTTTTTGACTCAATGTCCTATTTATCCCTATGAAAACATGAGAATACTAATCTTGTTAAGGGGGGTTTAAATGTAATTTCTCAATGTTTTGAACCACAAAACAACTTTGAACCTTTCTTATGACCGCACAACCGAGCCGAACCGAGCAAAGAAAGACAAAATACCGGGGTTTTTTGGTATTACTGACCCTTCTTAACAGAGAATGAATTAAAATGTGAAGGAACGGTCGCCTTGCACAACTTCATAAATACAACAGTCAAACCTGGCAGTGCTGCCTGAAAAAAAAACATAAAATAAAATGTCTGTCCTGCAGCTCATTCAAAATAAATGTCTGGTGAATGATGATAATGTGTAATATTTAGCACTATTTTTGTATCCAAAGACATGTCTAAGGGAAATGGCTCTGCTACATGTTTATCTTTTTTGCTGGTAGCCTGTTATTTACTGAGCAGTATGGTGATGTGTCAAATATTTTGCAAAAATGCCTCAAAAAATAAATAAAAACCTCATTGCTTTTAACTGTTGGAAATTATCTGGGTCACTTTAAAACATTTCTGGCTCAACCATCTTTAAGTTTACCCTGTATATAGTCATTCTTGTTATTATTTTAAATAAATGAAAAAAACAACTTTTATTGAGTTTAAAATAATGCTGAAATGATATACTGACAGTTTGTTGGAGTGGTTGCAGGTTTTACCCAGAATCATGGGGCTTGTAGAGATAGTGTAACTGACAACTGTTGTATAGAAATGTACATTTTTTGTAAAGATATTTTTATCAAAAGGCATGTTTACTGTAACTTTGTATGTTCAGTTCATGTATTTAAAAAAAAGAGTATAATTCAACTGTTGTACGGCTATAAAAGTCCTTGTCATTTTAGATAACTATTTGTGTTCTTTGAGTCAATAAAATGTTTGTGTCATATAATTATGTAGTCAAATTATTGAATGATCAACACTTTATTTTACAAATAAATATGAACTAAAGGCGAAGGAAGCTTTTGGCTTCATTGTTAAGGTCTTTACATAAAAGCAGAAATGATAATTATAGGTTGTGAAAAGATGTATGTAAATATTTGGTGCATCACTATTGGGTGCCACTTAAAAATCCATTCTCTCCTCCATTTTCCTTCAATGCAAACTGCCTATTTAATCATGATATATAATTGATTATGCAGCATGTGCCTCTGCTGACATCGGAATGACACTTTAACAAGTTTACAGCACCATGTGTGAAAAGATGTCAAATTAGCGTCAGTCAGCAGAAAAGTGGACACCATGAAGGCAGCTTTTCATCTTGTATTTCACTAAGAGCACCGGTCTCACTGGCTGCCGTTTAATATCACTGTTCCGTGAGAAGCATACTGATTCCATCTGGCCACAGCTGCATATATCCACCTCTGGCAAGTCATTCTACACCCCACTAATTGCAGTAAATCATTATAATAATGCGCCAATCAACGTCACAAATACTCATACTAAATGGTATAAGTTCTGCCTTAGATGAAAAGAAACCCTGATGTTTGATATACTTATGTTGCCCCTGTTATTTGAGTAAAGTAATGTTTAAGTCTTTGTTTTGCGTTCTGCTCAAACTTGCAAGCATGTGATGAAATACAGGATATATGAAATGCAAGCAATGAAATTATTTCACTTTTCTCATGTATACTCTTAAATTCAGGTATTTTTTACTGAATTCTTCAGAGAAACTGATTGACAAATTGTTTCTCCTCTCATTGATTTGAAGCGTGTCAAACTAAAGTAGAAACAATTGAGTTTAATCAGGATTTAGTTACATTGAAACAGGTTAAAGTGTTGATAGATTGTTTAGTTGCTATCAATCATTTGATCAAAACAATGAACAAATTAGTAAAGTGTTTGAGATTAAATAAATAATATTCTTTACGTTTAGAGTAGATTTTTTCTCACAAACATGTATTATAATACTTGTGTGCGTGTGTGTGAGTGTCTATAGAGGTTTCTCAATACTCAATTTCCTATCCTCGAGACTTAGTCCCGCCCACAGGAGATGCGAGCGGAGGAGCCGAGGAGGGGAACCGAGGAAAGAGGAGGGGAAGCAGCAGGCGGTTCGAGAAATGAGAACTCCTCTCCTCTGAGCGTTCATTTTAAAGAGACGTCCATTAATGATGACAGGAGGCACAGCAGCCCTCTGTCTGATGGACAGATGTGTTCATGACGACTTATATATTTACTTTTAATTCCTTGACAGTGCTGTAATGACACAATAACAGGTTACAGATGCGGACATACACACACATATCTATATAACGTAACACAATCAGAGACTGGATATATCCCCCCCGCACTGTACAACACACACACACACACACACACACACACACACACACACACACACACACACACACACACACAAACACGCACACTGTACCACACGCGCGCACACACACACACACACACACACACACACACACACACACACACACACACACACATACACACTGTACCACACACACCTACAGCTCCTAAAGCACAATCAGGCTACAGCCGTTGTGTATTTTATTATGTGAAGCACTAAATGGTCTTAGAAAAATATCGACTCTTTGTTTGTAGATATCTACTAAACTACAGCATACAAATACAGAGAGTAATGTAGGCCTACCTGTTATACTGAGTGATATATATTGTACACACTGCTCTGCTTTCTGCACGGACCTCACAGCTGTTCTCACTGTAAACATCGCGTCGCGATGAAAGCAGTTACTAAAATAATATCCAGGGGATGCATGCAGAGTCATTGGCTGAAATAAGTCCGGCCGTGCGTAACGCCTCCACCGTTCCCGGAAATGCATCCGCGGAGGAGCCATGGAGGACCCATCAGTGTCTCCTCGGTTAGAGCTCCTCCAGAGAGCCTTCTTGATGCTAGATGCTCGGTCCTCGATGTGCATTTAGAGAAATGAGATATCCTTCAACATGGCGCGCTGAAATCCATTTCCGGGTTACTACCGGAAGACCGAGGAGTCGAGGAGGGGAAATTAGAGTATTGAGAAACCTCTTAGATTAATTTACGATAGGAAAATGGACAAAAGTAAAACTCCCTTCTCACGTGCTAGAAACCTAAAAAGGTCAAGTGTTGGTCAATGTAGTGCATGGAATGAAGCCAGGATACCTAAGCACAAAAGTCAGCAAAAAAAAATTCCAACAAAGAATCGTGGAGGCTGTTTACTTTGCTTCACCAAGGTCGACCAAAAAAGAACAAGAAGGCTTTAGCTATAAAATTGCTAGTACAACGTTGTTATATAATGATCCCGGTTAGGGTGCATCAAAAAACACAATTCTTGAATTTTGATATGGCTGGGTGCTAAAAGTGTTCCAATATATGTAGAAACAACACATGCAAAATATTTTTCCAATACATGATGATTTAGGGGTGCCACCGCACATCTGTTTTTGTTGGGTAAAGTGGTAAACAGTGCTCAATGGGCGCCATGGAGATCTGAGGTAAACAAGACTGCAGTTCAAGAAAACTGAGGTGTTCTTTCTGTTTTTGTGTTGGGTATGTATTATTACATATTACTGTCATATCTGTAGTTGTGTCTTTGTATACTTAAGTCATATTTATAGGTATTTGGTGTTCATTACATCTAGCTAACGTTAGCTAGCTAACCACAGTTAGCTATCTATGTAAGCTAGAGTATTGATGTCTCGTGCTTATTGAGAGTAGCATTGTAGTTTTTACAGTAAATTAACATTTTAAATATAAGTATATTTGCGAGCACAGCTAGCTACTCTGGTAGTAACGGTAAGTTATGTTGAAGTTAGACTATGTACAGCTAAAATTGGAGACTTATGTAAGCATGGTTTATCATAATTGAGTGATATTAAGTATGCCAAGATATGATTTTAAACTCTATCCTTGTCCTTGTATTACATTAACATTTTAAACATAGGTATATTTGCAAGCACAGCTAGCTACTCTGGTAGTGATGTAAGAGTAAGTTATCATTGTAATGATGAAGTTGGACGATGTACAGCTAAAATACAGCATGGTTTATCATAATTGAGTGATATTAAGTATGCTAAGATATGATTTTAAACACTATCCTTGAGCTTGTGTCCTTTTCATTCCCAGACACTGCACAACACAACCCACCCCAGGATCCAGCTCTCCTAAGATGCTGCCCTCACCAACTGGTCCCTGCCAGACTAGCAGTCGCAGCCTGGTCTTTGGTCTGGGCCCCAGCATCACCAGTGAGGATGGCATCATCACCGGTGCCAAACTGCCAACTGGTCGTCAGATCTTACGCTGCATGCTTGCCAAGAAACCTGGTGGAAACGGAGTGTTGTCGCAGTTCGAGGCAACCAAGGGTGTCCTGGAGCAGGTGCGGCCATTTTACAAGAGAGCCAACATTCCAATGGTGAGCGACAAGCATGCCTGCCACAAGATGGTAGACTTAGTCAATGCTAACAACAAGCTGCGGAAAATCTCCCAGGCCAAGTGCTCCAGTGAGACTACAGCGAAACAATTGGAGAAAATGGAGTGCAGACTTGATGCCACATTTCCGCTGTGGCCTCCAAGTGTTGAAAAGCTGATTGATAACCCAGAAGACCTAGCTTTCTTGGCCAGCATGAAGACCGACAGAGTGGCCACATTTGGTGTATTGGACAAAAAGCTGCAGCTCAAGGTGAAGCGGCGAGAGGAGCGTCAAGCTGCTGCAGCAGCCAGGCAGTCCCGCTGTGAAAAGGAGCTGGAGGAGATTACGGCAATGTCCAGCTTGGTGTCGGAGAGTGATGAGGAGCCAGAGGAGGATACTAACACAGTCTGTCCAACATCTGAGGGTGAACCATCCCACAAGCGTAAGAAGACTGGAACAAACGTCTTCATTCCACATGACATCCTTAGCCGACCAAGTGTTGTGTCACTGGCTACAAGGTTGAAGATGTCACCAACGCAACAGGCTGCCTTCATGCATGGCCTGGTTGCAGAGTCAGGCGGTGAATGTACATATCTCTCTGCATATTACGCAACAGCTGACCGAGCAAGACGCTAAGTGCTGGAGACAATCAGTGAGGAACGGCACAAGCAGTGGACACCACCTCCATTGTGCACCCTACACTGGGACAGCAAGTTAACACCGATGCTCAGCAATATGCGCCAGTTGGAGGAGCGTCTTACAGTGGTGGTTAGAGATGCAGAGCGGCTGAAACTGCTTGGTGTTCCGGCGTATAAGAAGCAGACCAATGAGGCATGTGGAGTGATCATTGCCCGGTTGACATGCAAGTTGATGCAGGACTGATGCTGCGCTGACCAGGTTGTCAACATGGCATTTGACACCACTGCGTCAAACACCGGCCATCTCACAGCAGCCTGCATTGCCAAACAGCTCTCACTGGGCCGACCACTGCTTTGGTCTGGGTGCCGGCACCACATTGGTGAGGTCCTCCTGAACCAGGTTTTTACAGACCTGAAGGTGGAGACATCACGGTCGCCAGAGGTTACCTTGTTCACACGTCTGAGAGAGAAATGGAACCTGTTACCACAAGAATCCAGCAGCCAATGGTCCCGTTCTGGCAACACCGAGCAACCACTCCTGGGCAAGTTACGTGCTGAACTTGTCAGGTGCGCAAAAGAAGTGACTGACCACAAGCGAGGTGACTACCGTGAGTTTGTGCAGCTGTGTCTTGTGTTTCTGGATGCAGGTGGTGAAGAGCAGACTGCAGTGACCTTCCAACGACCGGGAGCGCTCCACAAGGCACGATGGATGGCCAAGCTGCTCTATACTCTCAAGCTGGCTTTGATGAAGCAGCACATCGCGTTGCTTCCCCAGGGCACAATTACTTTGGCACTGACTTTAGCAAGCCAAAGTTCCCCACCCTCTTGCCAACCACCAGCTTGGCTGATCTCGCCAATAAGGATTGCTGGTTTGGGATGCACCAGCTGCACATTGATCCAGAATTTATGTCTCTCGATGTGAAGGAATGGGCGACCAATGCTGCGTTAAAAAAAAGTGAGGTCAATGTATGTGCAATGAATGTGGTCAATGACTGTGCCGAGCGTTGCGTCAAGCTCACGTCCGACTTCGTCGCAGTGGCCAGGAAGGAGCAGCACCTGCAGAATGTGCTGCAGGCAGTTGAACATGACCGCAGCCAACAGCCAAACCTTCGCCGCTGCAAACACAAGGTAATCGCAAGCTAATCGCAAGCTTGCGATAGGACGGTTACTCTTGGGTGGCGGGTGGGGAGACATATCTGTGGGGAGCCGCACGGGCTAGGTTCAGAGTTCAGGTTCCATTTCCTCTCTCTTTCTCCTCTGGCACAGACTGAGCAATTAAGTTTGAAGTTTAGTTAGGGTTTGTTCTTTTAAGTGTGTCAGTATCACCCCTTGTGTTTAACAATGAAGTCAATTAAACTTTATATGTGTGTCCGATATCCATCACTGCTGCACAAAACTCAGGGTAACGTGAACATGTCCCATTGAGCTCCATTAATTTTGTCTATAGGACAAATTAATGGAGAATCTTGAAAGTTGAATTCTGAGAAATGCCCAAGTTGCCCAAAGGGCAAACAAACAACTTTTACTTTGATAACCCTATAGAACATGTTACTGTATAAAAGTTCACTGTACTCAACATTTCCAGGTCAACCTTTTGGCAATTAGACTAAAAATTGCAAACATTTTCGAAATTTCACAAAAGTTCATGTCTTAGGTGGCACCCCTAAATCTCAATGGAATTCCTCAAAACTTTGCAAAAGTCATTTTTATGTTAATTGGAACACAATGCAATGCCAGCCAAATTGATATTTTGAAATTAAAATGTCCCATTCAAATTTGATGCACCCTAATCCCGGTGTCTGCTCGGACTTTGTTTTCTGTCTATGATGAAAGAAAGTTATTTTGCATCGTACTCTGTCTGCCTCCAGTAACTTCTTCTGAACCTCTTCTGAAAGAATAAGTTGTTAGAAAAGTGTTGAGGAGGTCCGGAACTGGCACAGACTGAGATTTCCTCCAACAGTTTATACAGTATGTTTATGTCAAAGATTGATGAAAACACAAGTTGATCGAGTTCCTTGCTTTGATGAAAATCCATCCACAGTTAAACCAACAAGTTGAGTTTAGTTGATCTGTGTGGTTGAATATTATTTCTGTTTGACATCTTTGCAAGAAGGTCAAAGTTCATTGTCACCTCCATCAGGTGCTGTAGTATCACTGTCATGCTTAAGGGCACTTGTGCAGCAGATATGGGACTTGTACTTCAGGTCGATTAACTGTCTCCAAATGTGTTAAACCTGCCCTCAGTCAGATTAACAAACAGTCCAGTTATTGTGTTTCACTTTGGAACACACAACGTGACCTAAAGGCTGATTCTGACCCTGAGTCAGCAGAGCAGCATTTACAATCTGCCCACATTGTCCTGAATGGCACAGCTGGGAAGAAAGTTGTTCTGGTATCAGCCAGTCTCCTGGAAGCTCTCGTGTGTGCAAGCCGGTTCCATGTGTGACGCAGAGCATTTTCACAGTTGGATGGTTTTTAAGTCCACATGGAATATTTGGTTTTCATTGTGTCCGCTGCTGAAAATCATTTTCTCAGCACTTCCTGAGCTGCCAGTCCTCTGATGTAAAGGGCTTCATAGTAAAAAAACTCATGCAATAAAAAAAGAGCTGGATTTATCAAAACATAAGGAGTTTTTGCGACATTAAATCATAAAATCAACAACTGCCTCAATAAAATAACTATTAAAAACACATAGAACAAATAAAAAGGCTCCCCATATTGAAATCCTGTCATTTATGAGTGTACACAGTGGCTTCAAAGATGATCTGCATGGTGTGAGAGTAAAACATAAATGTCCTTGAAGGGTTTCAGTATGTCACTTCCACTCTGATAGTGACTCTGTAAAGGAAGCTAGGCGGCTACAGCTGACTTAAAGCCCCCCCACGTTTATCCCCAGTAAAAAGGTAACACAGTAAGGTTAATGAGGGCCGACTACAATGCCACACACAATTAGCTCGCTGTATCAAGTTCACAGCACCATGGCTGGCATGATCGCACACAGCTGGTCCCTTTTAACCTATATATTAGGAAACGTCTCACCCCTGTCTAATGCACCGGAGTTTATTCATTTATACAGAAATGACTGTGGCTTCTGAAGATATTCAGCCATGTGATCGTGAGCCTTGGAATGAAAATTACTACACGATTTGAATTCAATTCACCACCCGTGCTGTTAAACTTCTGCAATATTGATTTGTTTTACTTTCACTACTGTGGGAATAGAAAATAGATTAACACTTGGGTTGCTACTGCCAGTCAGTTGGTCATCTCCAGTAATGGGTTTATATGTTATCATTTTAATATATTTCTTAGTCTGAGGCACTCCCATCAACTGGTGTGTGTGTATCTTCTGGCAGATTCATTTAAATCATTCTTAATTGTCTCCAATGTGTTTACATATAGATCTGCATATTTTCATTTTCTCAATAAACATATGTATTACTGTGATGGAAAAATATACTTATTTTCCAGACAGTTTTACAACAAATTTAGAAGCAGGACTTTTTGTGATAGCTCTTGCTCCATCTTAACCATGTATTGTTTTGTATATCCTAAAATGTAGGTATACAAAATAAAAAAACGAATACTGTATTCCATATTACGAGTTGTAGAGCTTTATTGCAAATATTCATTTTCCCAGCTCGCAGCACATATCTTAATTAACATTTATATTATGTTAGCTCAGGGGTGCATGATGAGCATATTTTCCTTGTCTGATTTGAAAAATATTTAAATGAATCCACATGTGTTGCCAATAATCCGAGTGTCAAGTTGGAAAATTGGAATGAAGAGTCCCGATCTTCATCTCTGCAGAGGCTTTAATGAAATCAGAATCATTTATGCCTGCTGTGAAGGATGAGCTGTTGCAAAGTCATTACGTTTGCTAAGGGGCCAGGAGGCTAACGTTAGCCGTTAGCTTGTAACGGTGGTGTTGATGGTGTGACACATTCAGTTGATTTATCAGTCAGATTCATATTTTTGGGTGATTCAAAAGTCAGATGGTGGTCATAAGTCTGCTATCCCTACATGAACAGACATTAACATGCAGCAGTGCCTTGGTTGCCTGATTGGTCCACCTGGGGAGACGGGAGGATATTTAACTGCAGCCGTGCAGTTCCTCGGCCGCTCTCACTGACTCCGCTTCTCCTACTCCCAACGCGGCGCTTTTTTAAAATATTTTGTTCTGTGGTGCTGTGAGCGCACCTTGGTATCTTCTCCTCTGGCTGTGGGCCAGTGTCACTTTACCTGTCTTTGCAAGACAGATGCATGTTCTCAGGAGTGCAAACCCTTTTGTTTTTCTTTTCCCTTTTGGATTGATCGTTTTCTCCTGTTTACGTTAGTGTCGGTAAGAAGCCTGTAGGCTATATTTATTTTCTCGGTTAGGTAAGATTTTGAGTTGTAAGGTTTGTTTCTTTTTAGTTGGTTTTGCTACTCCTGTTTGTGTATATTTTTTGGTAAATATATTTACCAAACGCTTTCTCTGACTCGGTGTCCGTGTTCTTGGGAGTGGGAAGAGTGGGGGAGAGTGCACATTTTGTGCTGCGCCTAGGTTCCCCTAGATCTGGGCGTAACAGGAGGACTTGAAGTTGGCAACTTTAAGAAATAAACAGAGATAGAATAGGATTTCCTTTTTCATTTTTACTGTATATTCTTCAGTTTAACTAACTTTATTATTACTTCAAAATGATTAGTTGAATACTAAATTGCGGCTAGCACACGACAGTATGGGCTAGTCAGATTACTTAAATGGTTGTATAAGGCTTGATGCTAAATTTTCGGGTTGGCAACCTAACACACTACAAGTTCTGTAGTTTAAGGGGAAAAATAAAATAAAAATAATTGCTGCACTCCACGTTACCTTTAATACACTTGATATACGTTTTTATACTGTTGTACTAATTGAAAAAGCATTTATTTACATTAACTGTGGAGTTTTTATTGTAAAACCACATGTTTACATTCAGTGCTAAAAGACATTGTTTGTATCCTTAAGGTCTAACAAAAGTGTTTATCATCTCCTCATAAATTCAAAACTATAGCCTAATTAATATCTGTTTTGTCAAACAATGTACAAATGTACTATTTGTACATTTTCTTTATAGCATCAATAACTAAGCTGGGAACGAGCTTGATGAGAGCGG
Source organism: Pseudochaenichthys georgianus (assembly GCF_902827115.2). Taxonomy (NCBI): domain Eukaryota; kingdom Metazoa; phylum Chordata; class Actinopteri; order Perciformes; family Channichthyidae; genus Pseudochaenichthys; species Pseudochaenichthys georgianus. The sequence continues at coordinate 14,418,817 of NC_047522.1, read as the reverse complement.
TAAAAGGGAAAGTTGTGGGCTGAGTTGGGAGGGTTACTTTAAAATGTATCACGTTACAATCAATACACATATGTAATAAGTAACCTAATCGAAGTATCATAATATAAAAGTAATTACTTTCCCTTACTTTTGGATTACCTCAACATCAAATGCAATTCAAATATAGCCTATAGAGAAAATAAAGATCTATACGATTATATATACATACGGTATTACATGTATTATGTAAGAACAATTTATTATCTTGCAAGATATTTGTATCAAAAACGTGTTTTATTAAGTTATAAGCTAGCATAGAGAAGAGTTAAGTTCACAGGTGCTTTAACATATGAATTAACAGAAATCACAGTATTTTTGTATAATAAATCAAGCGTTAACTTACTGCATCTGAAAAAAAGGTGTTTCAAATAAAGAAGAATGAATGTAAACTAAAACATTGTAATCCTGGATTGTGTAATCATGTAATACGTAACTTCCCAAATCTGGTTGTGGGCCCATTTACAGAATCTTACTAGCAACACCTTTAACATAACGTCATTTTTCACATATAAAAAAACAACTTTCAAAGTTTAACTTTAAACCAAGCAGAATAAAAGTAAAAAATATGTGCATCTGTGTTTACAGCAGTCTTTTAAGGGGATTTATTATTAAAATACAAGTAATTTAACACGTGTTAGTCCAAAATGTACATTGGAAAATCAAGGAGAAATCTGACTGCTGTGTTTTTTATTATGTATGCTGATGCAGGCTCAGTTATCCATTCACTTCTGCACTAATTGAATCAATAAAATGCTTTAATCCAAAGGAAAAATTCTCACATTCAGAGCAATATGACCTTGGGAGCAACCCGGAGAGACATTTATCTATGTTATGCTTTCCAGAGCAACACTATAGGAATCAGTGAATTGAGATTGGAGAGGGTAAGACAGGCTGGCAGACGGAGGGGAGATAAAGGGAGAGGAAATATTTTGAGTGATCTCTTTTGAAGCAGCGTGCCTCAATGTGTCACTTCATAATTGAATCCCTTTCTTTGTGCTGCTGTGAGGCCAAGGAGGCTCGAGGACAGCCCGAGGACAGAGATGTGGACACCTCCTGAGCCCGAGGGCCACGGTCCCCCCCCCCGTTGATAACACTGAGCAGTACCGCCATCTGATAATTCTCCATGGAAACAGACTCATTACATTACATTACATTGCATTTAGCTGATGCTTTTATCCAAAGCGACTTACAATAAGTACATTCGACCAGGAAGACACAACCTTGAAGAAAACAGAATCATATAAGTACATCATTTCATTCATTTAATTTCAAACCTTTATTTAACCAGATTGGTCCCATTGAGATCATAGATCTCTTTTTCAAGGGAGACCTGCAGCATATAGGTTCCACATGAAACATAAAACAATAAAGGACATTATACATTATATTTACAGGATACATAGTTATAGATATTTACAAGTGCCCATTGTATCAGCAAGCATTTCATTTAGCCTAGCTTTAAAAACATGCAGAGGAATGAGATTGCTCAGTTTCAATTCTTGCTGAAGATTGTTCCAAGCAAGTGGAGCTGCGCACATAAAAGCTGTCTTACCTAAGACAGTCCTTGCTCTTGGCACATCTAACAAGACTACATCATGTGACCTCAGACAATAGCTGCTTGCAACTCTCTGTGTTATCAGAGAGCAGATATAATACGGGAGTTTACCCAACAAAGCTTTATAGATAAACGTGTACCAATGACTGAGCCTCCGTACAGAGAGTGATGGTAAACCTGCCTTGGTATACAGTGTACAGTGATGTGTAAGCGCTTTACAATTTGTGACAAATCTCAGAGCACTGTGATACGCAGCATCCAATTTGCTCAGGTAATTGGCAGGTGCATTCATATAGACCAGATCCCCATAGTCCAGCACAGGTAAAAAGGTCACAGTGACTAGCCTTTTCCTGGCCTCAAGCGAGAAACAGGACTTGTTTCTGAAAAAGAAACCTAGCCTAACCCTCAGTTTTTTAAGCAGGTTATTGACATGAAGTTTAAAAGAGAGACAATCATCAAGCCAGATACCAAGGTATTTGTAACAGGCAACAACTTCAAGTTTTGTTCCTTGCGTAGTTACAATATCTAAAACAGGCTCTGGTGTCTTTTTAGCTTTTGAAAAGAGCATTACCTTGGTTTTATCCACATTTAAAAGAAGCTTTAATTCAGAGAGCTGAGTCTGAATAGTGTTAAAAACAGCTTGTAATTTAACAACAGCCTCTTTAATGGAGGGACCTGCACAATACATCACAGTATCATCCGCATACAAATGTAAAGTAGCTTCATCCACATTATCACCTACACTGTTAATATATATGGAGAATAAATGTGGTCCTAAAACAGAACCTTGTGGTACACCATTAGAAATGTTTAACCATTCAGAAGACAGTCCATCAAAATGAACACATTGGGACCTTTCAGAGAGGTAGTTCACAAACCACCCCACTGCATTGCTGGATATGCCAATACTGAGTAACCTCTGCTTTAAAATGCGATGATCAACGGTGTCAAATGCTTTGGAAAGGTCAATAAACAGAGCTGCACAACTCTGCTTATTATCTAAAATAGTAGTAATGTCATTTACCACTTTCATTGTCGCAGTGATGGTGCTGTGTTTCTTTCTGAATCCTGACTGATGTTTAGACAGGATATCATTTATACATAAAAACTCCTTTACTTGTTCACTCACTAAGCGTTCGAGCACCTTAGCCAGAACTGACAATTTAGAGATTGGCCTATAGTTATTTAAAATAGTTGCCTCCCCTCCTTTAAGTAAAGGCAAGACATAAGCAGACTTCCATACTTTTGGAATTGTGTTCGTGCTGAGGGAGAGGTTAAAAAGAGAAGTAAGAGGTGGAGCAATAAAATCTGCAGCTATCTTTAAAAAGAAAGGTTCTACGTTGTCCGGGCCAGCCGGTTTCCTAGGATCTAACTTGGATAATGCTTCATGAACAATACCAATAGTTAAAGGAGTAAAACTGAAAGGGTTTTCCAGACCACATTGTTCAGAGTCAAGGATTGGAGCGTTCACAGGAGCCACACAGCCAAACAGAGAGCCACAAGACACAACATGCTCATTAAAGCAATTTAGCATAGTAGCCCTGTCTGATATAGTGCCAGATGCTGTGGTAAGGCACGGAGGTAGCTCATTTGGGATATCACCAGTGGAAATCGATGTTATGGCTTTCCAAAATTTCCTAGGATTATTCAGGTTTTCTGTGGTAACCGACAAATAGTACTTTGATTTAGCACTTTTTATTTGAGATGTGAAGCTATTTCTTAGCTGCCTAAAACGTAGCCATTCTACCTCTGAGCCTGATTTCCTAGCCTTAGCCCAAGCATTATTTCTCTCATGAAGGAGACTGGACAGCTCAGCAGAAAACCAGGGATTGTTTCGTCCCTTCACTCTAAATGTACGCAGAGGTGCATGTCTATCTATAATTTTCATAAAACCACGATAAAAATAAGACCATGCAGTTTCTACATCAGCACACAAATTGATTCTACCCCAATCAAAATCAAACAGATCATGTAAAAAACCCTGCTCCACAAAGTGTTTTTTGTCTCTCTTTGTGATGATACGTGGTTTAACCTTTTGGACCTTAGTGTCCCTAATTGTGGCTACAACACAGTGGTCACTCACATCATTAGCAAATACTCCCACAGATGAGTATTTATGTGGAACATTTGTTAAAATTAGATCAATTAAGGAGGATTTATTTGGGGACTTAATATTTGGGCGAGTAGGACTGTCTATAATCTGGGTAAAATTCAATGAGGTACACAGGTTTTTAAAATCCTCTGACACAGAAGTTAACCAGTCCCAATTAAAATCACCAAGCAACACTATTTCCTTGTAGGAAAGTTGTGATAACAGTTTTGCCAATGACGATAAAGAGTTCTTGACAGCCGAAGGGGCCCTGTAGCAGCCCACCACCATGAGCTGTTGACCCTTTGTTACCTCAATATTCACGGCTAAAAATTCTAGCTGTTTACTAACAGATTTGGAAACCATATTAGTTACACAAAACTTATTTTTCACATAAATGGCAACGCCACCACCTTTTTTAGGCCGGTCAGTACGATATACACTGTAACCATTTATGTAAATGTCAGAGGCCAAAATGGATTTATCTAGCCACGTTTCTGATAAGACGATGACATCAGCATCAGTCGAACTCGCCCAAATACGGACAAAATCTAATTTAGGTAACAGACTACGCACATTTAAATGAATTAAACCTAGCCCAGATCTAGATATAAAATCAGCAGGAGTAGCTATTTGACTAATACTGCTCGGTGGACCTGGATTTGGCTGTACATTTCCTGATAGTAACAACAATAAAAATACCAAGCACCTTTTCCTCTTAATCAACACACATACATTGTCAGCTGTTCTAGAGTCACCAGCAAACTTCGCGAAAGTGAGATTAGAGTTTAAAAAACAATTCTGAAGGACCATCGTGGCAGGCATGTGAGAAAGACAAACATTTTCCGAAATGAATGTCCGCGACAGTGCAACCAGCAATTGTTTGTGCAACACCTCCGAAACTGTACAGGGCATGTCCACTGCGGGTGGCAGAACATACCCGAATCCAGTAGATTGTTCAGGACGACTAGCGATCTTCTCCTTGTCCAGCACAGCCAAGAAAAGGCACAGCAGAAACACGACACCCGCCATTCTCCCAGTCCAGCACAACAGTATCCACGCTGTTCCCGGAGCAAGGTGGAACCAGGCCTCAGCTATAGCAGCACAGCAGAGTAGAGAAGGTAATCCCACCGCGTTACCCCAGCTATTTAATCCACTTTACATCTCCGCCGGTAGCACAGGCGCGGAGAGGAGCAGCGATACGCGGTGTGAGGAGCGGCGAGAGGAGCGGCAAGAGGAGCGGCGATACGCGGTGTGAGGAGCGGCGATACGCGGTGTGAGGAGCGGCGAGAAGGGCGGCGAGAGGAGAGCCGGGACCACACTTCTGACTCTTTATCTCTGCAAGAGTTGCTCCCTCTCGTGCTAAATCCACTCGGCGGGCAAAAGTAGGATCCCAGAAGTGATTCGCCCAGTGTGGAGTGGCTCCTGAAACCCTTCCCGGCGTGCCTTTAGTGGAACTCGGGTCCGCTGTGGTGGATGAGGTTGAACGTGGCTCTCATCCGGAACTCAGCAAAGGTGGATCACGTCTCAGCGCTGACGGCGTGTAACCTGTTCCTCAGGTGAGTTTCAGAGCACAGGTTTCATTGAGCCAAACATTTCAAGTGCTACTCAACTGGCTATAAATAAGCCAGTCCTTTATTAGTATATAAGTGCTCTGTTAGCAGTTCTTTGTTAGTAATTCTATCGCTCGAGGTGGAGTCGAAAGAGATGAGTTTTCAGTCTGCGCCGGAAGATGTGCAGGCTTTCTGCTGTCCTGATGTCAATGGGGAGCTCATTCCACCATTTTGGAGCCAGGATAGCAAACCCACGTGTTTTTGCTGATGGGAACTTGGGTCCCCCTCGCAGCGAGGGTGCAGCGAGTCGTTTGGCTGATGCAGAGCGTAGTGCACACGCTGGGGTGTACAGTTTAACCATGTCCTGGATGTAGGAAGGGCCAGATCCATTCGCATCATGGTATGCAAGTACCAGTGTCTTGAAGTGAATTCTAGCAGTTACCGGAAGCCAGTGAAGGGAGCGGAGTGGTGTGGGAAAATGTAGGAAGGTTGAAGACCAGACGAGCCGCTGCATTCTGGATGAGCTGCAGAGGTCGGATGGCACATGCAGGTAGACCAGCCAGGAGGGAGTTGCAGTAGTCTAGGCGTGAGATGACGAGAGCCTGGACCAGAAGCTGTGTCGCTTTCTGGGTCAGCTGGGGACATATCTTCCTGATGTTGTAAAGCGTGTATCTGCAGCAACGGGTTGTAGCAGCGATGTTTGCAGTGAAGGACAGGTTGTTATCTAGGATCACACCCAGATTCCTTGCAGTCTGAGTCTGGGAAACAACAGAGGTGCCGATGTTGATAGTCAGGTCAAGAGTGGGACAATCTTTTCCCGGAAGGAAAAGCAGTTCAGTCTTGTCAAGGTTGAGCTTGAGGTGATGAGCGGACATCCACTGAGAGATGTCAGATAGACAAGCAGAGATGCGTGCGACGACCTGGGTCTCTGAGCGGGGAAAGGACAGAATTAATTGGGTGTCGTCAGCGTAGCAGTGGTATGAAAAACCATGCAGGCTAATGACAGATCCGAGCGAGTTTGTGTACAGGGAGAAGAGGAGGGGACCAAGAACAGAGCCCTGAGGGACCCCTGTAGTTAATTGACAAGGGTCGGACTCGAACCCTCTCCAAGTTACCCTGTAGGTACGGTCTTTGAGGTATGAGGTGAGGAGGGAAAGTGCAGAGCCTGAAACTCCAAGTTCTTGGAGAGTGCAAGGGAGGATCAGATGGTTCACCGTGTCGAATGCAGCAGACAGGTCCAAAAGGATGATGACAGAGGAGAGGGATGCTGCTTTGGCAGTGTGCAGTTCCTCAGTGACAGCAATGAGAGCAGTTTCTGTGGAGTGACCTGATAATAATTATAATAATATTTAAGAATAATTATATTATTATATTGATAATATGTATTGTTTAGATGTACAGTAACGCATCTTAGAGACTTTTAAATTAATAATGGACTAGCATACACAAAAAAAAGTCTGTGTCTTGTCTTTGAATTTTTATGAAATAATGGATTATTTTATCTATATTTGTCTCAAATAATAATGTATATAAGACCATTTGAAATGTTTACTCTCATACTTTATCCAAACTTTTCAGATAGTCAAACAGATAACTCCTAAGCTAATGCTACCCATAGCTGTGCTTGTATAGAGTGGTGAAGTCACGCCCATCTACTTCCGGTCCATGGGACCTTATTTCGGAAAAATAATGTATTGAAAAAACTAAAAACATTCCTCTGCATGTTTTTAAAGCTAGGCTAAATGAAATGCTCGTTGATACTATGGGGACTTGTAAATGTCTATAACTATGTAAATGTATCCTGTAAATATGTATGATGTCCTTTATTGTTTTATGTTTCATGTGGAACCTAGATGCTGCAGGTCTCCCTTGAAAAAGAGATTTATGATCTCAATGGGACCAATCTGGTTAAATAAAGGTTTGAAATGAATTGAAGTCAATCAATCAATCAATCAATCAATCAATCAATCAATCAATCAATCAATGTTTATTTATATAGCCCAATATCACAAATGTTACATTTGTCTCAGTGGACTTCACAGTGTGTACAGAATATCAGTATGACAATACGACACCCTCTGTCCTTAGACCCTCACATCGTACAAGGAAAAACTTCCGGAGAAAACCCATAGTTTAAAGGGAAAAATGGGAGAAACCCCAGGGAGAGCAACAGAGGAGGGATCCCTCTACCAGGACGGACAGACGTGCAATAGATGCCGTATGTAAATTGAAAAGATAATACATTTGCAGCATAGGTAGTCCAAATGTTTGGAAATGCATGTGTGTATAATAGGAAGATGAATCCACAAGGATATCCATCCAGGACCTATGATCCAGGACACAGGACCGCAGGATCATCCATGACTCCGGATCCCGGCGTATAGACACCAAAAAAGAAAGACATTTGGGGAAGCTGGGTTAATCGGAACATGAGAGTACACAGGTATAGACAGAGAGAAGGAAGAAGTAAGATGTGCCCCGACAAACTAAGCCTATATCAGCAAAACTAGGGGCTGAATCTAATCAGCCCTAACTATAAGCTTTATCAAAAAGGAAGGTCTTAAGCGCACTCTTAAAAACGGATAGGGTGTCTGCCGTCCGAACACAAACTGGAAGCTGATTCCACAAATGTGGAGCTTGATAAGAAAAGGCTCTGGCTCCCATTGTACTTTTAGAGACTCTAGGAACAACCAACAACCCTGCATTCTTGGAACGCAATGCCCTAGTAGGACAGTAGGGTATAATGAGTTCTTTAAGGTAAGATGGCGCCTGCCCATTAAGGGCTTTGTAGGAGAGAAGAAGAATTTTAAATTATATCCTGTGTTCTATTGGGAGCCAGTGTAAGGCAGCCAGAACAGGAGTAATGTGGTCCCTTTTCCTAAATCAAATCAAATCAAGTTTTATTTATATAGCACATTTATAAACAATTTTTGGTCGAGCCAAAGTGCTGTACATATAATAAAAATAGCCTACAGTAGAGACACTTTACAGCAAATACAACAGCACATATTGTTCAGAATATCAGTATGAGAAAAACGACACCCTCTATCCTTAGACCCTCACATCGTACAAGGAAAAACTTCCAGAGAAAACGATATTTACGGCTGTAACTACGATCCTATGAGTCCCGGATGACCGCCAGAGGCGGTGCTTTAGCACTGGATATGTCCATCGCACTCATGCGCAGTTCGAGTACCAATAACAACAAAGTCACCTGTGACCCACGTGACTACGGCTACATAGGCCGGCGTCATTAGCCAGAGGCGGTGCTTTAGCACTGGATGACTATACCAACCATGTCATGAAGAATCCGAACACTTGCTTACCTAGTTGGAAGCAGCGGAGCTCGGCAACAGGACCACACCCAAAGGATGGGGAGTGGCGACATTGACCCGGTAGAACCTGGAAAATGTGAACCTGGACGATGACCACGACGCCGCAGCGCAGATGGTCTCCAGGGACACCCCTCTCAGGGCAGCCCAAGATGTTGAGATGCTCCTTGTAGAGTGACATCTCACCCCTGATGGCGGGGGGCGGCCACTGGCCCCATAGGCATGTGTGATTGTATCCACAACCCAGTGGGACAGCCGCTGTTTTGAGAGAGCACAGCCCCTTCTCGTGCCGCCATGGCAGATGAAGAGCTGCTCTGACTGTCGTATATGGGCCGTAGTACCAATATACGCCTCTAGGGCACGCACAGGGCACAGCAACTCAGTTGTGCCGTTCTCCTGTGGGACATTAAATCGTGCCAGCTGGATAGGCCGATTGGAGTGGGCTAGTGGAAGCACTTTGGGCAGGAACGCCACGTTTGGCCAGAGGGCAACACCCGAGCCATCAGAGTTCCACCTCAGGCATGTATCACTCATAGAGAGGGCCTGTAGCTCTCCAACTCGTTTCCCTGAGGTCATGGCCAGCAGAAATGCTGCCTTCAGAGACAGCCACTTAAGCTCCACCTGGGCTAGGGGCTCGAAGGGAGGAGATGACAGGGCATTCAGCACTAGGGGCAAGTCCCAAGCTGGAGCCCTCGGGGTGCTAGGGGGACGCTGCCATAAAGCCCCTCTCAGGAAGAGGGACAATAACCTGTGGCGCCCCACTGTGGCGCCGTCCACTCCCACATGACGGGCAGATATAGCAGCCGTATAGACCTTCAAGGTGGAGTGAGAACGCCCACTGTCTAGAAGGGACTGCTGTCTGGGCAACAGCGTACTCGAAGCTCTAGCACGTTGGCATGGCGTGCACCCTCCTGGGCAGACTACTGACCCTGAACGGTCCTGCCCTGCCGTACTGCACCCCACCCTGAGAGACCTGCACCTATGGTGACGGTCTCCTGGCGGGATGGGATGACGCCCATGGGCACGCCCATCAGGAGATAGGCCCCTCCAGTGTGACCGAGAGTGGAGGCAACGCTGCGACACCCTGCCTTCCCTGCGCCTGTGCCACTTGGCGTCCAAGTGAAGGCTGTTCAGCCACATCTGCATGAGGCGCAACGCCAGCGGGCCCAAGGGCACAATGGCCGAGGCAGCCTGCCCAAGGGCCGAAGGAACTGAATATAAGGCACCATGTTGCCCGGCCCACGTGGAAGTAGGCATCCCTCAATTCCACGGCTGTGCATGTGCTGTGGTCAGCATATAGAGTGGCAGCACCTTCAATAATCTGTTGATTCCTCTGAGGTCCAAGATCAGGCGAAATCCGCCGACTTTAACTGAGCTGTAACTGGGAAAGCATCCTACGACGGTCGTAGGCCAGACCTGGAGACGAGTCTGCACCAATAAGGACATAACTCGTCCCCCTTCCCTAGACATTAGGGCAAAGGCTTACAGTGATGCATCACTGAGGCCCAGCAAAGAAGGCTCAGCCGGCGCCTGCTGCAGAGAGGTAGAGAAAGCCAGTATCAGATGCGTGCCGCTGTGTCGTAGGCCCTACAGAGCAGAGCGTTTGTGACCCTGCACTGAGGCCGAGGGCACCTGGAATCGGGGGAGGCGATGGCAGGCTCAATGGATGGCAAGCGACCCAGCCCCACCCTCGCCGGATCCTGTCTGGCAGCAGAGTGGGAGAGGGCCCTGGTGTCTCTCCAGCCTGCATGGAGGTCCCTCAGGTACTCCTCTGAAGGAGGAACAGTGGGAGTGAAAAGGGGCAGGGTTATGCCAGAAAAAGGCGCTAACCTGAGCCGAGTCGGCCTGCGGAACCTGAAGCTGCAAGCGTAACAAGGATGCACAAATAATGGCCGCCATGAAGGCGTCCTCCGTGCTCTGCAGAGAGCTCTGAGCAGAGGAGTGGGAAGCCTCCTCGGGGGTGAGCTGGGCTCCGTCCCCCCCTTCATAGAAGAGGTTTGTTCGGAGCCGCTAGCGACATGGCATCCTCAAGTAGAGGTGTGGCAACCGAAGGAGGGCCAGGCGGCAAGCTAGTAGCCCCCGCACCGGCCCCTGGCTGAAGGGCCAACAGGAGCGACTTTGTCTGCTCCATGACGGCAGCTAACCGACCCACCTTAGAGGACAGCCTGTTTCTAGCCCTCTACCTGGGGGGAATTTGTGACGAGGAGAGGTGCCACCTCTGCGACTCTAGCCACTCTGAGCGCCCGAGGCATGAATCTACAGCTCATGCAGGCGCTTTGCGTGAGACCCTCCCTCAAATGCTCGAGGCCAAGGCAGAGGGGGGCAGCGGTCATGGCCGTCTTCGGGCTCAAGAGAAGCCATACAGGCGCGACATGAATGAGCCAGTCTATAGGTAGCCGGATGCAGCGTAGCCGGGAGTGGGCGCGAGAACACAGCCTTCCCCAGCTACCTGCTGAACGGAAAGAGTAGAGCAATGCTCCTACTCGCCGAAAACAAAGAGGGATGTAACTACACCCACGTTACCGGCAGAGGGAGCGGGAGCGAGAGCACTGCCTTCACCTAGCTGGATTAAATAAAGATGTTTAATAGGACAGCTTAGCCGGGCGGCTGCTGCTAGAATCAAGCAACACGTCTACCAGGAGCGGGGGCGAGAACACTGCCTTCACTGGTTGAGTTCATAACAAATGCCAGGTGCAGCGTACCCGGGAGCGGGTGCGAGAACACAGCCTTCACCGGCTACCTGCTGAACGGAAAGAGTAGAGTAATGCTCCTACTCGCAGAACACAGAGAGGGATGTAACTAAACCCACGTTACCGGCAGAGGGAGCGGGAGCGAGAGCACTGCCTTCACCTAGCTGGATTAAATAAAGAAGCTTAATGGGGCAGCTTAGCCAGGCGGCTGCTGATAAGAATCAAGCAGCACGTCTACCAGGAGCCGGGGCGAAAAACACTGCCTTCACTGGATGAGTTCATAACGAATGCCAGGTGCAGCGTACCCGGGAGCGGGTGCGAGAACACAGCCTTCACTGGATGAGTTAAACAACGAAGCTCAACAGAACACGCCAGATGTTAGCCAAGCGGCCGCTGCTAACAATCAGAGCAATACGTTACAGGGAGCGGGAGCGAGAGCAATGCCTTCACCAGCTGAATTTAAATAAAGAAGCTGTAACAAAACATGCAAGATGTTAGCCAAGCGGCTGCTGCTAACAATCAAAACAATACGTTTACCGGGAGCGAGAGCACTGCCTTCACCAGCTGACTTTAAATAAAGAAGCTTTAACAAAACATGCAAGATGTTAGCCAAGCGGCTGCTGCTAACAATCAAAACAATACGTTACCGGGAGCGGGAGCGAGAGCACTGCCTTCACCAGCTGAGTTCATAATGAAGCTTAACAGTACACGCAAGACGTTAGCCAAGCGGCTGCTGCTAACAATCAAGCGAGATCAAGTCAACACAAATGTTTAAGACCAGACAACTAGCTTCTAAAGAAGAGAACAGCACAGAGCCGTAGTTACAGCAGTAACCATGGCCAGTGCTTACACGGCATAGAACCGTAGTTACAGTAGTAACTATGGCCAGTATTTACACGGCTTAGACCCGTAGTTACAGTAGTAACTATGGCCAATACTTACACGGCTTAGACCCGTAGTTACAGTAGTAACTCTGGCCAACACGGCATAGAACGTCGGGTTACGTAGTGTAACCCTAGTTATATCACAGGCGGAGCCCTCTACTGGACTCTATGGGTACTCTCTTACCCCGCAAGCATTCTCCCACTGAGACTTCTATAGACGTAGCCGGCCCTGGGCGGGCCTACCTGAATGCGCGCGCATCACACCATATAAAAGGAGGCCTCGCCTCCTGACTATCATCCTACACCTCTCTTCAGCGAGCGGAATAGGACAGACAGTGCCCCGAGTAGAGGGCTCGGCCAGAGTCCTGCACGGGTCTGATTTTCAAGACCCACTCCCGCCCCACACCCGCGACGTGCAATACCGAACCCGCCCCGCTACCCGCACATATTGCCAATTAGTTCCGCAACCCGACCCGACCCGTCGGCACAAGATCCGCGACCCGACCCGAACCCGCATAGCCTATATATGAGCAGTGAAAACGTGCAATTATTAACACACGCAGTTGCATATTTGTCTCAAAAAGCGTGGGATGTTGGTTATTGTCTCCATCTAGGAACCAAAAGCCTCCCAGACGCTGGGTTTCGCTCTTGAGGAAGTGTTATTGAAAATGCTGTATTCTCCGCTAGAGAGCTTCACCTCAGCCATTTCGAATGTGGCGCGCACAGCAGCAGATTGATGCGCTGCAGAGGTTATGATTATGCACGGTCCCGCGGGGGAGAGGTCTGAGGATTTAAACATTAAACTAAATTATCATTATTTCAATATATTTATTATGCAGCGACCCGACCCGCATCATCTTTGTTTTACCCAGAACCGAACCCGGAAAAAAGCGTTTGGAAAAATACCACCCGCGAATCACCTTTTTTGCGGGTCACCCGTCGGGTACCCGCGGGTACCCGACCCGATGCAGGACTCTGGGCTCCGCCTGTGCTAATATAGCAAGGGTTACACTACGTAACCCAACGTTATATCTCTCACAGGCTCCGCCCTCTACTGGACTCTATGGGTACAGTGGGTGGAGCCGCGATGTATACGCGCACTGTCGTCCAACAATATTCCACCCTACTGCCCCTGACCGGCTATTATGGTCAGCAGCTGCTGCCCCACCTTCTCCTTTAACCCGGTTGTAACTGAGGAGAAATCTGGGCTGTGGCTGACAGAGCACACCCTGCTGCGCTTACCTCGCAAAAAGTGTGCTCAAAAAACAGTGCCGGGAGACCCCCCCCACCCTGGATGGGGAGAGCCCCCTAGGCCCCGAAAGGGCTTACTACACGCCTGCCTCCCTGAATCCCTAAGGATAACAGGGAGAGCGCCAGAGCCCCTGCCCCATACTCAAACACTGAACCCGTGCCGAGTGTGTGGACTAAAGTGTGGAGGGCTCCCCCCTCCTGCTCTCGGCAGGAGGAGAGCAGCCCTCCAGCCCTTTAAGGGCCCAGTGTGCCCCCCCGCCCCTCCCGGTACCCTCAGAAGGCCCGAGAACAGTGAAGGCGCATTACGTCCGGGGAGGGGGTCAGATGCCAACTGACCCACAACCCCCCTCCCCCCTACCAGTCCTGTGTTGCCCCCGCAAGTACAGACGAGGAGAAAGAGCCCGACATGTCCAAGAGATAAAACCTTATGAAGGGGCCTGGCGTCGACCAAGACGCCGCTGTGCATATATCCTCCACACTCACACCATTGAATAAGGCGTTTCTTGGACAGAGATTTCCCGATCACCCCGCCCCCGAAGCAGAGTGCGAACTGGAGGGGAGCAGGGGGAGCTATAGCTCCCCTAGTGGTGACATGAGCTCCCCTGGGAACATGGTTTGTGAAATTTGGGGGGAGCTCTCTAAAATACTGATATGATGACCAAATAAATTCCATTTTGGGCATGTTTTTTTTTCAAAGGTGTAAAATAAGTGAAATAAAATTATATTTAGAGTTTATGATTCATGAAAAAAGTGTCGCCTGCTTGCACCGTGCACGCTGCCCGCAGCTCCACCCACTACCCACTCACTCAAGCTCGTTTAGTTAGCACTGCATGTTTACCAGGCATTGTTGCTGCTGCTGACATGTCGAAAAGACAAAAACAACGTACCTTGGGCAATTTCTTTAAAAAGACGGCCAAACAACCTGATCAAGAAGACCAACCGAATGTAGCTGGTGGTAGCACATCGTACGTTGTGACTGCTGCTACAACAGAACCGAGAGAGGAGGGAGCTAAGGTCAGTGCTAGTGCTAACTTGACAGCTAACGTTAACTTGGGGGCTGAAGAGACACAAGAAGACGAGCCGTTGTGTAGTGTGTGTGGCGTCGCGTCGCGTCTCTCCAGGCAGTGAGAGGGTTGTGTTGTGCTATAGCTGTATTATTAATATTAATATTGTTCATGGTTGGTGCCGCTGGCTGCTCTTATCGCGTGTGTTCGGCTCTGTGTAACAGCCATAATAGGCTATAGCCCATGTGAAACAATGTAGCCTGTTTTTGAGTCATTTTAAGTTGATTTCATTAAACAGTCAAACGTTACATTGGTGGTCCGTGGATTATTTATTATCAAGTTGATTGAAGTTTGCGTAGCCCATACATGCTCGGGAAATCTGTTGACATGAACATGATCCATCGGGACGTTTCATGTAAATGTAGACCTGTGTCACCACCCGGTGGGCAACAGATTTTCTCTTTATAATAGGCCTATGTCTGTGCTGCTGCTGCTATTAATGCACGGATCAGCATTTACCCCCACCCCCCTGGAGACCGTGGTATAGTTCGCACACTGCCCTGAAGCACACGAACAGCTGTTCGGTGCGTCTAAGGGCAGCCGTGCGCTCCACATAACATGCTAGCGCACGCACCGGGCAGAGGAGGTGCAGTTTAGCCTCCCTGGTCCCACCATGGGGGGGGGAGACTAAAACCCCCTAACTGAATAGCCCTTGACCTGAACGCACTCCTTAGGCTCTTGGGCACAAAGGAGGGGTTCGGTCTGAGTGTCGCGCCGCTCTGGTCACCCCGAATCTGTAAACAGCTCGGGTGCACCGATAGAGCAGTTAACTCGGACACTCTTTTGGCTGACGTTAAGGCAAGAAGCAAAGCTGTTTTCCACGACAATGCTTTCAGAGAGGAGAGCTCCAGAGGCTCAAACGGCCCCGAGGCCAGAGCCTCGAGCACTAGGGGCAGGTCCCACTGTGGGGTGGAGGCGTGCACTACTGGGCGCAGCCTCCTGACCCCCTGTAAAAACCGCGACATCAGTGGTTGACTAAAGGCTGACCTGCCGCCAAATCCCTCTTGGCAGGACGAGATGGCTGCTGCATACACTTTCACTGTTGAATGCGCAAGCCCTCTGTCCACCAGTAACTGTAAGAAGGATAAAATAGAGCCTAACTCACAAGATAGGGGCTCTATTCTCCGCTCCTCACACCATCGCTGGAATCCTAGCCACTTTGGCCTGTAACAGGCTGTGGTGGATCCAGCTCCACTGCCTGGATAGACTGAATAACACTATCAGACAATCCACCCTGTCTCAGCCTGTCCCTCTCAGGTGCCAAACCTGGAGAGGACGGCCGAGAGTGGGTAACGCCCCGATTGCACCTGCCTCTTGAGACATCGCCCCGCAGAACTGGGGAACCGCCTCACTCTCCCAGGAGGGGGAGAATGAGACGCAGCGGTGGAAAGGCGTATAGCAGCTTCCTTGGCCATGGCTCGTGTGCAAACGCGTCCACCCCCAAGGGTGGGTCGTCGCTCCGAGCCACGGAGAACCACAGGGCACAGTGGCTGTTTCGCCGGCTGGCGAACAGATCCACTTCCTCTCTCCCGAACTGGGCCCAGATCTGCTTCACCACCCTCGGGTGAAGCACTCACTCGCCTGGCAGGGGGCCGCCCCGCGACATGAGGTCGGCTCCCCCGTTCTCCAGTCCCGGGATATGGAGGGCTCTCAGAGATAACACCACCTCTGAAGCCCATAACCACAGTTCCTCCGCTGTGGTCAACAAGGCGGCGGATCGAACTCCGCCCTGCTTGTTGATATAAGCCACTGTGGTGCTGTTGTCGCTCCTGACCATTACATGTTCCCCCTGAATTAGGGGCCTGAAATGCCGGAGGACTAACACTACCGCCCGTAGCTCTAGGAGGTTGCTGTGTCGAGAGCCCAGCGCCCATCTATAGCCCTCTTCAGGCAGGTCCCTCCCCATCCTGTTCCGGATGCATCCGTGAACACTGTGATGTAGGAGGTCACCCGTCCCAGTGGAGACCCCCTCCGGAGGTGATCCGGGACCCCCAAAACCGGAGGTTGGGAGTTTGGTCACCAGCCGCCGCTTGTGCTTCTTGGGATCCAAGCGCAGGCTGGAGAACCACATCTGCAGGCGGCGCATATGTAGTAACCCTAACGGGACCATCATGTGAGCAGCCGCCATGAGACCCAGTGTCTGCATGACAGTAAAAGCTGTCACTATTGCCCCCTGTCGCAGTCTGCGTACCCCCTGAAGAAGGGACGCACGTCTGCTCTCTGACAGGGTGGCGCGCAACGTGCCTGCATCGAGCACCACACCCAAATACAACGCCCGTTGGTGAGGTATGGGGGTGCTCTTTTTCCAATTGATCGCAAAGCCTAATCTGGTTAGGTGTGTGATCAATTGTGCTGTGCAAAACATTGCCTGTTCCCGTGACCCAGCCATGACTATGAGGTCGTCTATATAAAAGAAAACTCATGCCGTGTGCACGCAGCGGTTGAAGCGCTGTGGCCACACATTTGCTGAATGTGCGTGGGGATAGGGAATAGCCGACCGGCAGCCTGTTGTACTCGTAGGCTATTCCCTGGAAGGCAAAACGCAGATACTTTCTGTGCTTTAGAGCAATTTCTACATGAAAGTACGCGTCTTTCAGGTCGATGGTGGTGAACCAATCGCCTGGCTGCACCAGCCCCAGTAACTGTTTCATAGTTAGCATGCAGAATTTCCTGCGGGAAATGTGGCGATTCAGGCCGTGGAGATCTAGAATAGGTCTGAATTCCCCTGTCTTCTTGGGAACCAGGAAGTATATGGAATAAAGACCCTCTTCCCTGCGCTGAGGGTGCACAACAGACACAGCCTGTTTCTGCACCAGAGCCTGAATCTCTACTGAGAGGAAACTCATCCCCTCTCGAGAGGATAGCTTCACCTCTCGCATGCCCATAAAAGGGGGTGGGATGCTGCAGAACTGGATTGAATAGCCCCGTTTCAGCGTCCTGTCCACCACTTTGATAGTACACAGCTGAGTTTCCATTCCCCATAACACTGTGTTAAAGGGCATGCCCTCAGCTGTGGGTGGGGCCGCAGCTATAAAGCTGTGGTACTCTCTGGCGACCCGTCCCGCCGCAAAACTCCCCGTGAAGGGAAGATTCGCCCATGGAGGGTTGACACAGAAAGGGCCGATTATTTACTGAGGACCCTGAACGCACCGCCGCACGCTCATGTGTGAGCGAGCGCTCCCTCAAAATGCTGTTTTCACCCTTACGGTGAACATCATTAATCGGAGTCCTCATAGGAGTAGTGCGGTCTACTAAGGTCCCTGAACGCACCGCCACGCGCTCTTCTATGAGTGCGGGCGCTGCCATAATGCAACTCTGGTAACCTGCATTAATTGGACTCTTAACCCCAGGCTTAGTGTGTTCCCCAACAGCAATATGCCGGCCATAATGCCTCTGTACCCGTATAACATTACGATAGCTGTGTTTACGTTTCATCACTCTCATCTGCGCACTCCCACTAGCCTCCTCCCTTACAGGAGCTATGGCTGGGGCGGCGAGTGGGGAATCTGTACAGACATCATGTGTAAGTGTAGCAGTGTGGAAACAAAGGACACTTAGACTTGGATACAGATCAACTTTTTCTTTATTTTTAAAATGTTTCAAAGGAATCTGTGCATCGAATAGGGAGGAGGCTGATTCACCCTCGCGTCCCGGGCGAAGAGATTTCCTCCCCCGCCAGTCAGCTTCGGGCAGACGGCGCACCCCACCCGGCCGCTCTCTGCTGCTGATGAGCCTGCCGAGGTCGGGCAGCCCTTCCCCGTGGCTGCCGATATGCCGGTACCACGTGATGGGCCATAGAGGTGGAGGGCGCCGCAGCTACGGGACCCCCGTGCCGGTGCCTCTCCCTCCGCTTCACTGTCGCACTGCGCTCCCTCGCCTGCATGGAAATGCGTGGAGGAGCGCGTAGCGGGGCCGGAGGCGGGGCCGGAGGCGGGGCCGGAGGCGGGGCCGGAGGCGGGGCCAGCGGTAGCATCCTGCTAAACTGGACCCTTTCCTCCTCCAGCCGGCTGAAGCGCTGAGTGACCGAGGAGATTGACCCAAAGAGCCCCTCCGTGGACACGGGCGCTCCGAGGAGATCTTCTCGGTCTTTTCCCAACGACACGTGACGAGACGCCACTGTGGCCAAGGAAATCACCCGCCCTGCTGCAGCGGCAACGCCATGAATCAGATTATTCATCTGACCTCTAGCGCGGTCCGGATAATCGCTCCCATTTTGTGACAGGAGGGCGGGGGCGGCTGCCTGAGGGGTGATCAGGGAGACGCCCAACACGCCGAGATTATTAGCTGCAGCCGCCATCTACATACCGAGCTTGAACATCTTGTCCAGATATTCCAGAGTGTCTTGGTCCCGGGGCAGCGGGTGCAGGGGTCGCTTACCCTCCGCCCAACCAGCCGCCCGCGGAAGCAGATGGGCCGCCAGGCTCTCATCAAGGGGGGGCACCCCCGCACACGCTGTGTCCGAGCGGCCCTCCACCTTGATGATGCCTGCCATAGCGGCTACTGGGGCCTTCGTCTTGAATGGCTGCTGCCATGTCGCCTCCACACACCGCCATATATCAGGCAGTTGGGGCGAAACGAAGGTCGGTTGCGCTGGATGCACCGGGCCGTAAAACCAGTGGTGTAGTCTACTTTTTTGTAGTGGGTATACTGTAATAATTGTATTCATCCATCCTAGAGCGACGCATCGCGGAGCGACACCTGTCTCGAAGCAACACCTCATGAACACCATCACACTCACTAATGCATAACTAGTTTTGAGACTGGTTATGTGTTATCAACATGTCAATGTATTATAAGCATTTGTATGTGACTTATAACTGCCAGTGACATTAACAATAACAAAATAAAAGAATGAACAATGATGGAAAAAGCCCACTTATCTTCTAGGGTTGAACAATTAATCGACATTTTTATCAAAATCTCAATATGGCCTACTGCAATTTTCAAGTATGGTCAAATATGGTCATGCTACAGATGTCCTGGCCCACACATCATATTCTACACTTAAAAACAACCATCTTTGTTTCGCATAGATCTGCACAAATATCACACAATAATCATTTTAAACCTATTTTTCAATGCATTAGTTTATTCAAACTTGTTCAGCCCTATTATCTTCCATAAATCATTGTCAAACTATGTACTGTATCAGCTTAAATGAACAAGCAAACATCCTTGAAGTGCTTCAAGACAAATTAGCTTCAAACAAGAAACAAATTAACAAATAAGCTTCACCTCAATAAATGAGGGTTGAAAAAGCACTCAACATGTCCATACTGGGTTCACTGTGTTAGTCCACAAGCCCTGCAGATGTAGCCTCGTCAATGAGAACAGACAACTTGCTTGAAGATGTCACAATACTGTGAACTATTTTTTTCTACATCTCTTTTGCGATGTGTTTTACAATTTTTGTGGAACTGTACCTTGAGTGCAGACTAGTGCCCATGTTGGCACAATTTTTTTCCTGAAGCTCAATGAAACTATCATGGTCATTAAAAGGTTGGTTCATCTTCGCAAGATAGTATGCTGTTCTGAATACAGAACCTGTCTCTGCAAACACAGTCTCTGACACAGCTCTCACCAAATTTCCAACTAAATCCTGTCCACCCTTCTCCGTGAGCTCCTGGGCTATTTTGTGTGCTCTGGACGTCTCATGTCGTCTAATCTATTTACCTAACGTTCTGTCCCTCCACTCTAACCAAGGATGCCTGTTCTTAAATTCCATAGCCTGACTTTCAGTCCACAAGGCTGACCAGGAGCTCTCATCTGTGTCCGAAACAAGGAGATAATATAAACATTGTGTTCTGTTTATGATCTCTCTCTCTCTCTCTCTCTCTCTCTCTCTCTCTCTCTCTCTCTCTCTCTCTCTCTCTCTCTCTCTCTCTCTCTCTCTCTCTCTCTCTCTCTCTCACACAGAGTATCTCCCTCCCTTTCTCTTCCATTGATCCACCACACTAACGTTGATCAAGTTAGCTAGCAAGTTAGCTACAGTTACGTTAATGATAACCATGCTAATTTCACTTACCGGTTACATTTGCCACCTTTAGTACAGCCACCTGACATGGCTCTTCTTCTATAGTGGTAATAGGGGAAAACTTCGGAAAACATTGAAATATTGTCGTCTGTTTTCGTTTCATGTTTGCTTCCTGTTTAGCGCTCCGCGAACTTGAATGGTGGACGGATCAAATTCTGATAACGTTAGAGAAATGTGGGGTTTGTCAGAGCCGTGTGTTGCTGTTGCTTAGCAACAGGCCACAGGCGACGGAAGCTCCAGACGTCCAAAAGTATTAACGAAGAGGCGAAAGCGTGAAAGCGCTTTCTAGTGGGTATACGGCGTATACCAGCGTATCACGTAGACTACACCACTGCGTAAAACCCCTGTCTCAGGCGGCTTATAGGCCTCGGTGGCAGCTGTGGTGGGAGCGGTAGGCCTACGCGCTCCGCTGCCAGGGTCATCACCGCTGGGAAATCCAAACGTGCAGACCTGAGAGTCGGACCTCCCGACACCGAGGCGTCCTCGTCCTCCTCCGGAATCGGGGTTGTCCGGCCGCACGGAAGGGAGAATCGGAACGGCACTTCCTCCTCTCCTAACTCGTCCCCATCTCGATGATGTCGAGATCCGAATCCTCCACCTCCTCCTGCAGAGCCTCTGCTGACAGGAAATGCTGCCCACGATGCTCACGCATGAGCCGAGGAAGCATCTGGCAGGCTGAGCATGCCGGCGTCAGGCCCATACCGCTCACAGCGTGGTTAGGCCCCATACACAAAAAACAGCAGGGGTGTGGATCCGCTCCCGCGATCAGGTTTGGACATTTCGGGCAGGTCCTGTGGTCAAGAACTGACTCCATTACTCTTAATTTTGCGTCTTTCTAAGCTCCATGAAAACACTTCCGCTTGCTGAAGAGAAAAGGATGATAGTCAGGAGGCGAGGCCCCCTTTTATATGGTGTGATGCACGTGCAATCAGGTAGGCCCGCCCAGGGCCGGCTACGTCTATAGAAGTCTCAGTGGGAGAATGCTTGCGGGGTAAGAGAGTACCCATAGAGTCCAGTAGAGGGCGGAGCCTGTGAGAGATATGACCATAGTTATAGTAGTAACTATGGCCAGTACTTACGCGGCTCAGAGCCGTAGTTACAGTAGTAACTGTGGCCAGTACTTATGCAGCTTGGAACCGTAGTTACAGTAGTAACTGTGGCCACTACTTACGCAGCTTGGAACCATAGTTACAGTAGTAACTATGGCCAGTACTTACACGGCTTACAACCGTAGTTACAGTAGTAACTGTGGCCGGCGTCTAAAAGTGTCAGCCAACGGCTGCACCCTAGATAATATAATATTGGGAGGATGAAATCCTCTTTAATGGCCACACATGCAGAGCACACAGCACACACAGTGAAGATTGTTCTCTGCATATCATCCTAGTACAGTGGTAGTAGACTAGAGTCTAGTACTAGATAGCTACTGCAATCAAAACCATACGTTACCAGGAGCGGGAGCACTGCCCTCACCGGCTGAGTTTACATGCAAGGTGTTAGCCAAGCGGCTGCGGCTAACAATCAAGCAACCAAGTCAAAACACAATGTTAAGACCAGATAATTAGCTTCTATGGAATAGAACAGCCCGCATTAACCGTAGGCCATGGTCACAGTAGTAACCATACTGCTTACATAGGACCGTAGATACAGTAGTAACTATGGCCAGTACTTACCTTACTCTCTGCATCTAAACAAAAAAACGGGCAAATTATGGCACACTTGGCTTTCCATACTAAATTGAATGAGAGCCGCAGCTAAAGCTGGGACTCAATGCTATTGATAGCTCGGGCACAACGCCACAAGCAGAACTTTCAAAAGAGCATAATAAGGGCAACTTTATAGGAGAGGAAGCGGGAACACTGTCGTCACCAGAAAGTCTAAGCCAAACAATAAATAAGACAGCAATCAGGACAACTTAGCTGGGAGAGGGTGCGGGAACACAGCCATCACCAGCAACAAGTTGACACAAACCTGTCCGTCGAGGCTCTGCACAGCCGGCCACAGCTCCTGGAGTACGCGTTAACAACCCGTAGCGCCGACTGTCAGTCGCGAAGCTGCACGTGGCCAGCTGCTTGCAGAGAAATCCCTCAGATCAAACGTTCAAACCTGAACGCTGTAGGCTACAAGAATGTAGCCGCGGTACTCTCGCGAAGCGAGAAGATGAAAAGGAACCGATCCACTAATGATGCCGGCCTATGTAGCCGTAGTCACGTGGATCACAGGTGACTTTGTTGTTATTGGTACTCGAACTGCGCATGCGTGCAATGGACATATCCAGTGCTAAAGCACCGCCTCTGGCGGTCATTAGGGACGAAATAGAACCCACAGTTTAATAAAAAAAAAAAGACTAACTCTGGTTAGTACACGAGCTGCAGCATTTTGAATCAGCTGAAGCAACTTGACTGACTTCTTGGTACACCCTGATAATAAGGAGTTACAATAATCCAGCCTTGAATTAACAAATGCATGGACTAGTTTCTCTGCATCGTTTTGAGGCAAGATATGCCTGAACTTTTCAATGTTACGTAGATGGAAGGAGGCGGTCCTTGAAATTGATTGTATGTGGGTGTTAAAGGATAAATCCTGATAGAATATAACACCAAGATTCCTTACAGTCTCACTGGAGGCCAAATTAATCATTTCATTTCATTTCAAACCTTTATTTATACAGATAAAATCCCATTGAGATCATTGATCTCTTTTCCAAGGGAGACCTGTTCAAGTAGTTCCACATGAAACATAAAAGCATGAACAGAACAACAAAAGGACATCATACAGCATCATTTACAAAATTATCCACATAAACAGGTACCAATAGCTTCTGATTGACTAGCATCCAACCGAGCTTTAAAAACATTTAATGCCATAATTTAATCAAAATATTTAATGCCATCTTTAGATAATTTGTTTTCGTAGATTCTTCGGGCCAAGTACAAAAACTTCAGTTTTGGTCGTGTTTAACATCAATAAATGTAAGGTCATCCACGTTTTTAAATCCTTGAGGCAGTCTTGAATTTTATTTAGATGATTAATTTAATCAGGCTTGATTGATAAATATAGTTGAGTATCATCCGCATAACAATGAAAGTTTACAGAATTATTCCTTATAATATTGCCTAACGGAAGCATATATAATGTGAACAAAATAGATCCGAGCACTGAGCCCTGTGGCACTCCATGGCTAACTTTGGTTTGCGTGGAAGATTCATCGTTGACACAAACAAACTGAGAGCGTTCAGATAGATAGGACCTAAACCAGCCTAAAGCAGTTCCCTTTATGGCAACCAAGTGCTCTAGTCTTTGCAATAGGATATCATGGTTGATAGTATCAAATGCAGCACTGAGATCGAGCAAAACAAGAATAGAGACAAGTCCCTTGTCTGAGGCTATTAGAATGTCATTTGTGACTTTAACCAGAGCTGTCTCTGTGCTATGATGTGTTCTAAAGCCAGACTGAACATCTTCAAATAAATCATTGTTTTTTAAGTAATCACACAGGTGTTTTGCGACTGCTTTCTAAATAATTTTTGAGAGGAACGGAAGATTAGAAATAGGTCTATAGTTGGCTAAAACGTCTGGATCGAGGTTGTGCTTTTTAAGAAGCGGTTTTATCACTGCTACTTTGAATGATTGTGGAACATAGCCTAATAATAAAGACGTATTCATAATATTTAATAAAGAAGTGCTAATTAATGGAACAACTTCCTTCAACAGCTTAGTTGGAATTGGGTCTAACATGCACGTTGATGGTTTAGAAGAGAGAATCATTTAATTTAATTGTTCAAGGTTTATGGCTGAAAAGCATTCTATTTTACTCTCTAGTGTAATATTAGAACTTACGTTTCCGGGAGCTATTGATAACACTATACTGGTCAAAGGCAAGAGGTCATTAATTTTGTTTCTAAGAGTAACAATTGTATCGTTAAAAAAGCACATAAAATCATTACTACTGAGTGCTATGGGAATAGAAGGCTCAATCGAGCTATGGCTCTCTGTCAGCCTGGCTACAGTGCTGAAAAGAAATCTTGCATTATTCTTATTCTCATCTATTAATGAAGAGTAGCAGTCTGCTCTCGCTTTACGCAGTGCTTTCTTATATTCATTGAGTAATATGCCAAATTAAACGAGATTCTTAAAGTTTAGTGGAACGCCATATCCTTTCAAGTTATCTCGACTTTTGCGGGTTTCGGCATTATGCCATGGAGCTAATGTTGTTTTATTTTCTTCTTTTTCAAAGGAGCAACAGAGTCTAATTTTATTTTCAGCGCATCTGTAGCACTATCAACAACATGATCAATTTGGGGTGGTGTACATGTCGCGAGTGAGCCCTCTATGTAATGGCCCACTTGCTGGCACCCAGTTCTTTTAATCCCCCAATTGATCCACACACACGAGGAGCAGGCAGATATCGGGTAACACAATAATCTTTATTAGCAATTAAATAAATAGTAAGGGACCATATCAGCCAAGCTTCTCACATGGAAATGTATCACAAGGCCAAGTGATGCAGTGCCTATATACCACTCCATCATTTCAGGCTGCTACTGCTCTACCCACCCCCTGCTGGCCGGAGGGACCATGAATGGTACAACTAAAAGTAAAATGTCACAAAGCATGCAAATAACGCAAACACATGGCACTTCTATTAGGGAATCACTACACACATGACACTTCTATTAGGGAATCACTACACACATGACACGTCTATTTAAAGAAAGCACTACACACATCACACAATGAACATGCTCTCCCACTCACTGGCTGCTAAGGAGTAAAATGGAACAGTCACTGGCACTGGTGGGCAAATGACTGCAAGTGGCACTATTTGCACCCCATACTCTCCTTGTTCATTTAACCATGCAGTGACAGCCTAGCAAGACATGGCCCGAATTAAAATAGTTATGGGTCCGCTCTCGGTCAAGAACACCTCAGACCGAGAGGAGTTAAAAGTTATTTCTTCTCACCCTTCCTTAAGCGCAGCGTGTTTCTGGTCGGAAGAAAGCAGTTGGAGACTTGGCGTGCGTCTCCCAATAGTTCGGAGCGCGTCCGACTCAGATGCGCACTGGCCCTGATAGGAGCAGCGCACGGTGCGAAAGACAGGAACTTGAGGGCGTTGCAATGATCAGGAACTTGAGAGCGTTGCAATATCAGGAACTTGAGAGCATTGCAATATCAGGAACTTGAGAGCGTTGCAATATCAGGAACTTGAGAGCGTTGCAATACACAGGAACTTGAGTGCGTGGCAATAGACAGGAACTTGGGAGCGTCGCAATTCTGCCTTCAACCGACCCGTCGATCAGCGGCTGGCAGCCGTACAGTAAATCGCAGTGCAGCAGTACTTCCACAGTGGACCTTCACTTCACGGTCACTTCCTCGTCGATCCGTCCAGAGCCTTGCTTCCCGTTCCCTCTTCACCTCGTAGCTTCACCTTTTCCGTTCTCCCGGCTCTTCCGGTAAATGTCCCGGCTCCTCGCTTTAACCACCCACCGGCCAATCCACGTAGCTCCCTGGAAGGCTGGGCAGGTAGCAGCCAATCACGCTGCCCTCATCCAGCTGATTCACACCAGCTGCGAAAACACACATACTCCGCCCACCTGACAGGCTAACCCCTTTTATGAATGGAAACCAGCGGCGTAGCTGTGGGTGGGCCCGGGTGGGGCCCACCCACATGCACGTCTGGCCCACCCACAGCCAATCAGCGCTTCATAGCGCAGAGCCGGGAAGCCCAGAAGGAAGTGCCACAAACTGCAGTTCATCTAGTGGCCGACAGGGGATGGATGCAAAAAGGAGCAATTCCCATAGACCCCCATGTTAAAATGCCCAACTTTACAGCAGAAATAAACATGTTTCTAGCCTGGATCCAATAAAAATTATTCTGGATATAGTTAGATTCCACCTTCATGACAATGGAATAGGGAGTGCATTTTTTTACCGTGAGTTTTTATAGTAAGTAAAGTAACTTTTGCCGTGAGTGAATGAACGTATTATTTCTTCTTGAGGTCTGCAGTTTAGCGTGTACACATTTGCTGAATATGAAAACACTCAGTGTGTGCCCACTGTGCGACTGTCAAGGATAAACAACCTGTGCCCCCGATATATGTTGTATGTATTATTGCTACACAAACATTACATTGCAGTTTAAGTGTCGCCAACTCCGTTTAAGAGATCTATCCCCGTCTGTGTGCGAGGGGGCGGGGCAGTTTACACACACGCAGCTGCTACATGCAGCAACACACACACACGGAGGAGATGGCGTACAGAACGCGCTCCGAAGTGTGGTTAAACTATAGCCGTGTCGATGGGGACAATACTCGTTACCAAAAGTGGAATAAGAGTTTAGTATTTAAAGGAATGGTATGCTCATGACACTCATTTTTTAAAAATTATCATCCGATAAAACAGACCAGTCTGCCTAGGAGAGAGCGCAGAGAAGCGTGTAAGACTGCGACTCCGCCTCCTGGTCTCAACTCCATTTTGTCATGGATTAAGTCCACAAAGTCCTGAAATGTTTGCCGAAATGAGATTTGCACCTTCCAAAGTAGGATGAATGCCCTCTCTCTTAATCAGACCAGGTTTTCCCCAGAAGGCTGTCCAATTATTTACGAAGCCCACATTGTTTGCTGGGCACCACCAAGACAACCAGCGCTGAAATGATGACATGGCTATACATGTCATCATTGATCAGATTGGGGAGGGGACTAAGAGATAGCTAAAATCAGCGCCATATAGATATAATCTATCTATATGCCGCTGGCTAATATAAGATAACTTTAACAAGATGCCTGTGTGCTTGGTACCAGGTTGTTATCATACCAGCAATGGGTCTTGCTCGTTCTTTCGCTTCCCGTCTGATGAAAGGACCAGGAGTGGCTGGATCAAGTTAGCTACCTAGCTAGTAGCTAGCACGTTAGTTAGCATTACAGCCTTGTCATTTTTATTAGCGTTAATATGAAGTAACATTAAGTAACCCAAAATGTTAAACAGTAAGAGTAGTAGTTATATTTTGTGAACCCTTTGAAGAGTACTGTCACCGGTGTGATGATTCTATAATACACAATTTAAGCCCGGGGGAGAAATGCTAACGCTAGCATCGGCGATCGCCGATCTTTTCTACTTCATGCTATCCGCACAAATGGTTGACATTAAACATTAAAAAGACCAGGCAGTTCAGAGAGAATCAAAGGAAGGCAGGCAGGCAGCTTTGCATGACATTCTTCTGGACGTGTTTCTTTGTGGTGATAGTGAGGGTAGTCAATCGTTTTGTTGATAAGACAGTGTAGTGACGGCCATCTTGGTGACGTCTGTTGTTCTGCAAGACCAGAGATGTAGTTCATTGAGCATTTCACACAAACAAATGTGTTACTTCACAGTTTTACTTGCAAATTTATCTTTTAAATTGACAAACATCATATGTGTAATTCGTGGCACAATTCAAACGGGATCGAAAGATAATCTTTCTCTCTCCATTGACTTCAATACATAATCTTTCCGAAATAAGGTCCCATGGAGGTCCACCGGAAGGAGAGGGACTTCGCACCGGAGGTAACAAAGTAAGCAGAATTTGAACTTCTCTTCAAAACAGAAAGGTAACTCATGTAGTAGATTAAAACATGATAGTATTTCTCCCTTAAATGTATTAGAGTTAATATTAAGTAAATATAGAAACAAATGCAAATTCTCAAGGGGAACATTTAAAGGTCCCCTATTACACTCTTTTTCAACAATATATTATAGGTCTCAGATATAAACAAAACGTGTCTCTAAAGTGTTTGGCACTAAATACCAAACAGATCATGCGTTGTAGCTGTTAAACCCCAATATTCTACAACTACAATATTCTACAACTACAATATTCACGAAACTGTTTAAGGGCTTCTTAACATTTAACAACCTATTAATGTGTCACACCCACTTAACCGGAAGAAACTCAGATAACTGACGATATGACATTTTTTTTAGCTAATCAAAACACAAGGGTAATACCAAGCCTCTGAATTAGCCCTGAGCGAAAAAATGCTAACGCACTTAGCACAGAACTCACGGTAGAAATACTTTATTACTTATCGAATCTGCAAAAACAAGATAACAGATTAAAGCTGAGATTCCACAGAATTTAGAGGTATAAGTTTCATCACTGTGCGACCAAAACCCGTGGCAGCGAAGGCAAACCCAGACAACGCACAACGTGGCTTTACTGAGCCAAAACTGCAAATATGTCTTACATTTGCTGTTTTTCTGATCAAAAGTTGTGTTCAATGACATTAAAACGATAACAACGCTGCTGAAGGTTAATCCAATGTGTCTGTGTAACTTTGAAAGGATTACTGATAATCCATCCTTCCATTTTTGTCCAAAACCCTAAAAAACAGAGATTTCATATGCATCCTTATGAGAGCTACAACCCAGCTTCCGGTTTTGGGCGTGCTGGCATGCATTCACTAATGGTAATGTTTAGATGGATTTTAGGAACTTAGGAATCCACCCAAATGACCCCAGAAGTGGTTTTATCTTTGCTAAACCACTCTAAAATGTTCAAATGTCACTTGTTTTGTATCAATCTTGATACAGGGTACTTATTATATGTTATAGTTTGGATTCCTAAAGCTTTTAGTCTACTATCCCATCATTCAAGGGTGGTTTTCAGTAATGTTTTTTTTTTTGGACGGACACTATAATTTACATTTTTTTACTATGTTCAATCTCCATTTACTTAAAAATAAAAAAATGCTATATTGATTCTGACTTTTCTACATCGAACTCACAGGTTTATCATTGCTTTGAGAAAAAAAGATTATTAATTTATTTACCCCATTTAGAAGAGAAGATATAATCATTTGTTCTCGGAATGTCATTTTCGAGCACGAGTCCTGAAAAACAGGACACTATAATTTACATTTTTTTACTATGTTCAATCTCCATTTACTTAAAAATAAAAAAATGCTATATTGATTCTGACTTTTCTACATCGAACTCACAGGTTTATCATTGCTTTGAGAAAAAAAGATTATTAATTTATTTACCCCATTTAGAAGAGAAGATATAATCATTTGTTCTCGGAATGTCATTTTCGAGCACGAGACCTGAAAAACAGGCTTGGGGCTTAACAGGATAAACCCCTCTGTTTCAGCCTTGTTCCTAAACAAGATATTCTGTATCTGTAGCTCAAAATGCAAAGTAGCTGCTGCTGGCCACGCCCCTCTGTGAGATGTAAAAAAAAAACACAATGGTGCTCTGGGAGGAGATTCAGGTGAGAAGGAGAGAAGGGTCCAGGAAAGTAAAGACAAAAAAGGCAAAGCACTGGATACCTCAGACTGGATTTACAGTGATATCTGCACTACTCGTCAACTCAAAAACACCAGATTATCCTTGTTAATTGCACAACATTGATTGGTTTAAATTGTGTACAATGCTTTTGTATTTTTCCCCTTCGATTCGGAGAAACAAATATTTTTTCGGAGTTTAGGATGGCAGAAGTTGGGTCCCCTTCGCAGCGAGGGTGCAGCGAGCCGTTTGGTTGATTCAGAGCGGAGTGCACGTGCTGGGGTGTACGGTTTAACCATGTCCTGGATGTAGGAAGGGCCAGATCCATTCGCAGCATGGTACGCAAGTACCATTGTCTTGAAGTGGATTCTAGCAGTTACCGGAAGCCAGTGGAGGGAGCGGTGGAGCGGTGTGGTGTGGGAGAATTTAGGAAGGTTGAAGACCAGATGAGCCGCTGCATTCTGGATGAGCTGCAGAGGTCGGATGGCACATGCAGGTAGACCAGCTAGGAGGGAGTTGCAGTAGTCTAGGCGTGAGCTGACGAGAACCTGGACCAAAACCTGCGTGGCTTTCTGGGTCAGCTGGGGACGTATCCTCCTGATGTTGTAAAGCGTGTATCTGCAGCAGCGTGTATCCGCAGCAGCGGGTTGTAGCAGCGATGTTTGCAGTGAAGGACAGGTTGTTATCTAGGATCACACCCAGATTCCTTGCAGTCTGAGTCGGGGAAACAACAGAGGTGCCGATGTTGATTGTTAGGTCAAGAGTGGGACAATCTTTTCCCAGAAGGAAAAGCAGTTCAGTCTTGTCAAGGTTGAGCTTGAGGTGATGAGCAGACATCCACTGAGAGATGTCAGCTAGACAAGCAGAGATGCTTGCGACGACCTGGGTCTCTGAGCGGGGGAAAGGACAGAATTAATTGGGTGTCGTCAGCGTAGCAGTGGTATGAAAAACCATGCGGGCTAATGACAGATCCGAGCGCGTTTGTGTACAAGGAGAAGAGGAGGGGACCGAGAACAGAGCCCTGAGGGACCCCTGTAGTTAATTGACAAGGGTCGGACTCCGACCCTCTCCAAGTAACCCTGTAGGTGCGGTCTTTGAGGTATGAGGTGATGAGGGAAAGTGCAGAGCCTGAAACTCCAAGTTCTTGGAGAGTGCGAAGGAGGATCTGATGATTCACTGTGTCGAATGCAGCAGACAGGTCCGAAAGGATGATGACAGAGGATAGGGAGGCTGCTTTAGCAGTGTGCAGTTCCTCAGTGACAGCAAGGAGGGCAGTTTCTGTGGAGTGACCTGCCTTGAAACCAGACTGGTGCGGATCCAGAAGGTTGTTCTGATGGAGATAACAGGAGAGTTGTTTAAAGACAGCGCGTTCAAGTGTTTTAGACAGGAACGGGAGGAGAGAGACAGGCCTGTAGTTTATAACATCAGACGGGTTGAGAGTGGGTTTCTTTAGGAGAGGGTTTAGTCTTGCCTCCTTGAGACTGTTTGGAAAGTGACCAGAAGTTAGAGAAGTGTTGATGAAATGGGTGAGAAATGGTAGAATATCAGGAGCGATAGTCAGAAGGAGGTTTGAAGGGATAGGGTCCAGAGGACAGGTGGTAGGGCAGGCAGAGGTAATGAGGGTAAGAACCTCACTTGGAGAGAGAGGGGAAAAGGAGGTCAGTGTGTGGGTGAAAGGAGGGTCTGGTGACCCAGTGGTGAGTAAAGGTGAGTCAGAAAAAGAAGAGCGAATATCATCAACCTCAAAGTGGTTAACAAAGTCGCTTGACAGAAGGAAGGAGGGCAAGGGGCTTTGGGGGGGTCCAGGAGGGAGGAGAAGATGGAAAATAGTTTTTTGGGATTAGAATAGGAAGATTGGATCTTATCTTGAAAGAAAGTGCTTTTTGCCTGAGAGATCGAAGCAGAGAAAGAGGAGAGGAGAGCCTGATAGGTTAGGAGGTCATCATGGTGTTTGGATTTCCACCGTTTCCGCTCTGCTGCCCGAAGGACGGTTCTATTAGCACGCAGTGCGTCATTTAGCCAGGGAGCAGGAGGGGACTGACGAGCCTGCCGAGATGTGAGAGGACAGAGTGAGTCCAGAGAGGATGAGAGAGTAGAGAGGAGAGTTTCCGCATTAGAGTTTGGAGGTAGGAGTTGGAACGAGTCAGAGCAAGGGAGGGCTGAGAGCACCGATGAGGCAAGGTTGAAGTCTCCGAGAAGTACAGCGGGAGGGCCAGTTTCAGGGATGTGTGAGAGGAGATTATCTAATTCCTCCAAGAAGTCCCCCAAGGCGCCTGGTGGACGGTAGAGAACAACAATGGTTAATTGTATAGGATGGGTTACTGTGACGGCATGGAATTCAAAGGTGGAAGGAGTGAAGTTAGGTAGCTTGAAGAGGGAAAAGCTCCATTTGGGAGAGAGCAGGAGACCAGTGCCACCTCCTCTGCCAGTGGGTCTGGGTGTATGGGAGAAGGAATATGCTGTGGAGAGAGCTGCTGGGGTGGATGTGTTGGATGGAGTAATCCAGGTCTCAGTGAGAGCAAGGAAATCCAGGGTCTGCAGGGAGGCGTAGCCAGAGATGAAGTCGGTCTTAGGAACAGCTGACTGGCAGTTCCACAGGCCGCCTGAAACTAGATGTTGGATCTCAGTGGAGCATGTGGGATAGACGAGAGCAGGCCGGTTATATCGATTACGAGATACACGGGGCCAGTGATAATTGCGAGAAGACACATAAACAGGAATGGAGAAAATACACATGATTATAGCATGAGAGGCTGAACAATTAAATAAAACACTAGCGATACTTAGCTCAATCAAAGTAGGATTTGCCTCCTCTTTGCCTCCCTCGTGACTCCCGCAGGACTCCTTTGTCTTTGTCAGTCTTACTCCCGCAGGACTCCTTTGTCTTTGTCAGTCTTAGCCTGTCTGACGCTCCAGGAAAGTGCTACCTAAATGGACACCTGATTGCTGAGTTCTCACAGCTGTGGGGCCATGTCCCTTTAATTAGTTCACTCTCTGCAGCTAGTATATTATAACGAATAGCCAGTTAATGTAAGCATTATAGCACAGGCCTTTGTCAGATGGTATATTACGCTGTTTTTGTTCTGCTTCGAATAGTTCTCTCTTTTTTCACCATACCTGTGTTTGCATCACTGTTCCTGAGAGGGGCATTACGCCCCCTAGCACCCTGAGGGCTCCGGCTTGGGACCTGCCCCTAGTGCCCCCAGGTAGGGCTTAAGTGGCTGTCCTGGCAGCATTTCTGCTTGCCATAACCTCAGGGAAGCGAGTTGGAGAGCTACATGCCCTCTTCGTGAGCGATACATGCCTGCGGTGGAACTCCGATGGCTCAGGTGTTGCCCTCTGGCCGAATGTGGCGTTCCTGCCCAAGGTGCTTCCACTAGCCCACTCCAATCGGCCTATCCAGTTGGCACGCTTTAACATTCCAGGAGAGCCTGAGTTGCTGTGCGTGCCATAAGGGCGTATATTGATGCTACGGCCTGTATACAGCGGTCAGAGCAGCTCTTCATTTGCCATGGCGGCACTAGGAAGGGTTGTGCTCTCTCTAAACAGCGGCTGTCCCACTGGGTTGTTGATGCCATCTTGCATGCCTATGGGCCCCCGCCATCAGGGGTGAGATGCCACTCTACGAGGAGCATCTCAACATCCTGGGCTGCCCTAAGAGGGGTACCCCTGGAGACCATATGTGCCGCGGCGTCGTGGGCGTCTTCTGGCACATTCTCCAGGTTCTACCGGGTCAATGTCGCCACTCCCCACCCTTTGGGCTTGGTCCTGTTGCCGAGCTCCGCTGCTTCCGGCTAGGTAAGTAAGTGCTTGGATTCTTCATGACATTGTTGATATAAGTCATCCAGTGCTAAAGCACTGCCTCTGGCGGTCAGTAGGGACGAAATAGAACCATAGTTACGTCTGTAACCATAGGTACGTCTGTAACTATGGTTGTATGAGTCCCGGATGACCGCCAGAGTATCCTGTCACCCAGAATTCTTGTGTGCTCGCCAGAAGATTCTGGGAACGGATCCTCTGACGACACCGGCAGATATAGCCAGTGTCACGTGGGTCACAGGTGACTTTGTTGTTATTGGTACTCGAGCTGCGCATGCGCGCGATGGACATATCCAGTGCTAAAGCACCGCCGCTGGCGGTCATCCGGGACTCATAGAACCGTAGTTACAGACGTAACTATCGATTGGCTCGGTGACCAGTTGATTGAAAACGGTCATGTGGGTCGTATTATAGGTCGGAACAATCAACCTATTTGGTCGTATGAGCTCGGTGACAACAATTTTGCTTAACACATTACATGAAGTGCAGTAATCATGCACTAGTCTGTACTTCTCCCATAAACTTAATTAAGAAATTAGGAATATTTTTAAGAAAGTAAATGAATAAATCAATTAAGTAATATAACAATATGTATAAAAAGATTAAGATCAGGGATTATTTACACACTATTTTATGACAACTGACATCTGCAAGAGAAAACAAAACTTACCAGTAGATTTGTTGAGTCATAAACTTTGTTGACACTGTTTTTTTTTGCTGCATGGCCTTCCACTCCTGTGCAACCTTTTCCTTTTGATTGGATAGTTTCTCCTTGTAGGGTTGGTTGGCACCACATTGACTGCATTTCTTGCTGGCTACTCCTATTTTGTGTTTGCAAATCTGGCACAATTTTTCAGTAGGCATCTGTGACAGAAACACAGATAATATTGCATGTCAGGAAATTTAAAAAAAGAAGAATACTATACTAAAAATGTTTACAGGATTCATGTATTTTATCATAAAAAATCTTGTTAAAACAATGAACTCATGTTTTTTATCTTCTAGATAGGATGAAAGAAAATCATAAGAGTAAGAAAAAAATTGTTATACAGAGTCAGTCACATGTTTAAAGTGACTGTTATGGACGACCATAATCTGTCAATATCTGGTTAATCCCAAAGTTGATCCATCATCACAGAACTAATACCAAAATCATCATAACCAGGGTGGTATTGCTAATTCTATAAATTCTGCATGCGTGCAAGCGCACAGTTGTGGCTCGTTTTGAAGCGTATGTAACTACTGTCAATTAACACTCCAGCCAGAATCAGCTAAGAATGGCTGTTTATTAAGTCTGCATTATTGAATACATTTGTGTGATTCTTACAGTAAATGCTGGACACAGCTGCTTGATAAAGATAAAGGTCCTTCACTGATCACTTAATTAACTCCCTCTTGCTGAGGTACAAAGGTTACTATATAAAAAGTGTGCACATTTATTTAGTATCCTACACATGTGAATATGTTTTAAGTGGGGGTGGACCTCACATCATCTAGGGGGGTCCGGAGGCCCCCAGAAAGCTAAATGCATCAATCTTGTGCACTTTGAGGGCAAAATAGATAACTAAATATATGGATACATCTGTCAACACCTATATGAAACATAACTGTATACTAGGGGTGTAACGGTACACGTACCCGTACCGAAATTATTCGGTACGGGCCCTTCGGTTCGGTACACGTCTGTACCGAATGAATATAACGTTAAACGTAAAAAATTGAGAACGTGAACAACTTCTTGGAAGTAATCTCAGGTGCTGCGTCGCAGCATTCAGAGTAATTTGCTCCCATTGTGTTCAACGCGTCATAGAGCGAGCAAGTGATTTCATTGGACGAGCTGGTCAGAGGGATGCGTTCATATGTAGTCAGTAATTTGAGGAACTGTCGAAATGGCGAACGCAGATAAAGTTGAGCTCGAAAATCCTCCAGCATCATTGAAGTCTCCGGTTTGGGAACATTTTGGTTTCGCAGTTACGTACAAGGATGACGGACAAAGACAGGTGGACCGAACCAAAGCTGTTTGTCGGCATTGTTCAACTAAAATTGGTTACGCGGCTGGCAATACATCAAACTTGCACACTCATTTGAAAAGGCATCACCCGAACGTGAATATCACCGGTGCCAAAAGACTGAAGTGCAAACCCAACTCCCGCTAGCATTTAAGCCTCCACCACTCGCAAAAACTTCAGACCGAGCCAAAGCTATTACAAACGGCAAATATCCTTATGTTGCCATGTTAGCAAAGCGCTACCTGGCTGTATCTGCTACCTCTGTCCCTAGCGAGAGGGTGTTCTCCACAGCAGGAGACATTGCTAGTGCCAGCTGATCTGCCCTTTCGGCAAGCAATGTGGACAAGTTCATTTTTCTTTAAAAAAACATGAAAATACAATGACAAGCAAGTCATAATGTCAAGCTGGCTGCTTAGGTACTAGTACAGTAAAGTTCAAATACAGATTATTTCAGTTCATCGAAATGCTGCACCTTAATGTTTATTTTATTATATTTTGCATTTATTTGAGTGAATATTCATAGTTTAATAATAATTAAAAACCCAAAACTAATAGTTTATGTTTTGTGAGTACTAGAACAGTACAGTTCAAATACAGATTATTTCAGTTCATCGAAATTCTGCACCTTAATGTTTATTTTATTATATTTTGCATTTATTTGAGTGAATACATTATTCACAGTTTAATAATAATTAAAAAAAAATATGTTATGTTTTGTGATAATTTTTTCTGCTGTACCGAAAACGTACCGAACCGAACCGTGACCTAAAAACCGAGGTACGTACCGAACCGAAATGTTTGTGAACCGTTACACCCCTACTGTATACATTTCAATAATTAAAAAAATGACAAGAATATGAATAATACTTTTTTTGTATTTATCTCTGTGCATATTTAACTATTTACTCCTTTTTTTATGTCCAATAGTATGAAGTGTAATGATTTCATCTGTGTTTTACATGTAGGCCTATTAGATTTTTTTAAATAGATATAATAATAATATAAAAGTGTGCCTTGGAAATATTTGTTTCCATATATGGTGACCAAACCGTTTGAGACGCACTGAGATAACTTAGACTAAAGTTAACTATGTAAACATTACATTACCTGAGCTGAAGTTATCAGAGCCTCTCAGCCTATCCGTTATCAAAGCTAGCTAGCACCAGATGCTAACAACCATCCCCAGGGGTGCCCAACCTTTTTTGAACCGAGAGCTACTTTTAAAGTTGCCAGTCTGCCGAGATCTACCAGTCCAAATAGAGAGGCGTAGCCATTACTGACAGCCTACTACCAGGTAAATACACACTTCTACTTGTATACAACTGACCATTGTACGATTAATACTTCATAAAATACTGCAGATCCTTTATCTTACCTCTTTCTAATCTACACACATACAAGTATTTAACTGAAGTTACACAACAGTGTTGTTGATACAGAGTTGGAGTTTATTCACACATCACTACAGTGGGTAATCTTTTCAAGAAACATTGAACAGTGCTGCACAGGGAAAAAAGAAAAGACTCTGAACCCTTTCTTTGCCATTATATAAAAATAGTGTTGCTACAAAAGTATAAATGAGGCTTACTAATAAGACAACTCAGATCTGAAGCTACTCAGGAATCTGCTGCCAAAGTGCAATAAAAAAGACAAGATTAATAGAATCAAACCCTTTTTTTGTTGCATTTTATTAGAGTATAAAAAGAAATGCCTTTAAAATAGGATGCAAGCAACAATAGTTTCTTAACCTGAATTGATAATAGACTATAATCAATTTAAGTTTGCATTCTTATACCATTTTGTACAATAAATATCATGAATAAGTTCAAACAAACTAAAACGTACAGCTGATTAATAACGGTATCTAACTTGAGTTTTATTATATCAAAAACCTGTTGAAATGCTTCTGTTATTTTTACTGTCCCCAAAAAGCGCGTCGGCAGCCTCCAGGAATGCTTCTTTCACAACGTCGCCATCTTTGAAAGACTTCATGTGTTTCTTAAGAACGTGACTGACACGATAAGATGCTCTGGTAGCAGCCTTGCTCTTGTTGTTGGGCCTGGTGAAAATGGACTGCTGTGCATTTAGCTGTCCTTTCAGGTCCCTCACCTTTTGGGAGCGTAGGGCAGAATTAGGAGGGAATTCCGTCTCTAAATGACCCTTCTTCGATAAAGCCACGCTCGCATTGCAGATGAGAGAGATGGACTTTGAATTGGAATAGATACAGAAATAATCATCCTCCCACTCGGAGTGAAAATTATATATTTTGGGCTTTTTTGCTTCTGCCATAATTGCGGTCTTGTGTGTGTGCGGACTCTCTCTCCTGTTGACACGGACAACATCAGTGAACTATGCCGACTGCCCACCAGCCACGCCCCGACACATGGGGTCACGCCGGCCAAATCACAAAGCTTTTATGCGTTCAAGTGCATTATTCTAGCACAGGAAGATTATGTTATAGGACATTAACGATAAAACAGAATATTGTTGTTCTATTTTTAGACACATCTCGCGATCGACCGGTCGATCGCGATCGACTGGTTGGGCACCCCTGCCTTAGACAATACCATAAAAAGTATTTCATATAGTTATAAAAAATGTGATGTGTGATAACATTTGGATCAACCGGATGAACCGATAGATCACATAACTTCCATGCGTTAACGTTAGCCGACCCTACTTTTGGCTAACTTAGCTTTGCTATCATTATCCCTAGGTAAACATAGTAATCTTAGTCACTGTACTAGACGACAAAATAAAACAACATAATACATATCCCAAAATAAATATCCTTTTGATATCTGAATAGTCACCTTTATTAGCCTGTCTGTAGGAACAAATTGATGTTGTCAGTGATGCAGTGACGAGTCCTAAAACCCAGAACTGAGTTAGCATTTTACCACTTCCGGTTCCCTCGCCTCAGAGTCAATGGGATTTCTCCATAGGATTTGGGAAAATAGCTCGAAATAAGATCTGTGATTGACACAAATTTAAGAGACGGATCACGTTTTGTTCAACAACATTAAATACATCAGCAGTGACCCCACTGGTGATTTTTGAAGAATGTACGTGACTGAAAAATGATGGTTGAATAGGACTACAGAAGTTGTCGAGGACGTTGTACGTCATTACGCCGAACACGTCATCATCCCTGCACCGCTGACGCTCCCATTGATTGAAAACGGTCATGTGGGTCGTATTATGGGTCGGAAAAATCAACCTATTTGGTCGTATGAGTTGGAGGACTTGTTGTTCCTGTAATGCTGTTACTTCTGTGTTCTCAGTTTTGACTTAT
Organism: Pseudochaenichthys georgianus; assembly: GCF_902827115.2. NCBI lineage: Eukaryota > Metazoa > Chordata > Actinopteri > Perciformes > Channichthyidae > Pseudochaenichthys > Pseudochaenichthys georgianus. Next base: position 14,379,942 of record NC_047522.1, on the reverse strand, counting down.
TTTTTGGATGTTACAGGAACACTACTATGATGCAGATGGTGGATCTGGCTACTTGGCATGGAAGATAAAGACGGTTCAGCACAACACTGCAGTTCAGTCTCGGAGATGCTACCCCAGCACCTACCAAGATGGTCCAAAGAGCAAGAGGGATTTTCTCTTGACTTGTGAGCAACTAACTGGCGAGGAGTGCAAATTTCTATTGATAATTTGCGTTATTATAGACCCTATCACAAACAGTTTTCTAATGAGATGGATGGAAAAACATACATAGTGCCACATTGTCATATTGTGTGACCTGTGCTGTTAAGGACTGAATGGACGTACTGTGGAATGTTAATGTAAGCCAATGCTGTATGTGGTGTTTTTACACAAATACAGTTCGATGTTAACTGCAAACTTTGCATGTGTCTTTTTTTTTCATTGTTTTTCTTTCTTCTTTTTTTAAAATAATGTTGCATTGTGTGTGAGATTATACATTGACACTCTACAGTGCTTTTAAAATATGAATCAACTCTAAAGAGTTAAAGGTCACATGTCATGGTCCTTTCTACTGATCATAATACCATTGTTGAGGGATATTACAATAGAAAAATACTGTGCAATTTTCCAAACTCACATTGTTTCGCATACAGCATCTCTGTAAACTACGTGTATTCACTCTCTCCACTAAACGGCTCGTTGGAGCTCTTGCCCCCCTCCCTGTGAGCCCAGTGTGCTCCGATTGACCAGTCCACAGACTTCCTCACACACACGCAGCTCAGCTGATGTCTCCTCCCTGGCTGCAGGCTGATAACAGACAGTTGCGATCGCGGCGAAATTCTCTCTGCAGACCCATTCTCACAGCGTTTATCAACCTTTTTCTTCTCAATATCAAGCCACACTTATTGTTTTTACTTCGGCTGAGACTTTGTGTGTGCTCGGGGTGATTCACAACGTCCGATTGTTTCACGTTGTGAATCGCGCTGAGCTCCGTGGAGGTGTGATTTCCTTGTTTAGCGATACACAGCGAAACACAGCCAAACTCACCCTGAGCACACACACAGTCTCAGCCGAAGTAAAAACAATAAGTGTGGCTTGATATTGAGAAGAAAAAGGTTGATAAACGCTGTGAGAATGGGTCTGCAGAGAGAATTTCGCCGCGATCCCAACTGTCTGTTATCAGCAGCAGCCCGGAGGAGAAATCAGCTGAGCTGCGTGTGTGTGAGGAAGTCCGTGGATTGGTCAATTTGGACCAATCAGCGGGGGCTTAACGTAACGGCTCCGCGGACTTAACGTAACGGCTCCACGGATTGGTCCATTTCGTTCCGGTTACAACATGACGTCCTGATGTACCTGGAAGAATCAAATGGATGATGACGTTTCACCAACGAGGCGTTTTGGGGAGTTCTTCTCTGTGCTAGAGTTTTACTCGCTACAGGGTGTACTTTGAGGGGTTTGACTCTGCACACCGTTTACATGTATAAAAACCTTCATAACACACAAGGGGACGGGTAATAACCGGAAAAGCATGACATGTCACCTTTAAATATTGAGTTACATGTTATATCCTTAATAGTGTTAATATTACTAACTCTATTTAGTGTTAAAAAAAATTACACTTGTGATGTTAACTTTTGACTATGCAAGCTAGTGTTGCGTACATTTAACACTGACCGGTGTTGACCAGAGTAACATTTTAACTATAGAGAGTAACTCTGTCTTGGTGTAAACTTTTGAACACTTTCAAAAGTGTAGTTTTAACTCAAAACAGTGTGGACCAATATAGACACTTTAAAAGTTTTGTATTTTACTCTATACAAGTTTAATTAGCACTGCTGATTTTGCTGTAGGCTCATATTATTAAGACAAAATATAAAACAACTAATGGATTGGGATGTATAAAATGTGCACCTTTTGTAACATCCCGTCATGTCTGCTAAATTGTTCATGTCATGTTAATCAGGTTCATGTTATTGTTTCACGTTTAGTTCATAGCCCAGGTTAGATTTATGTTTAGTCAAGTCTTTTTGTTCACCTGTCTAGTCCTGTCATTGCACTTCCTGTTTTATTTTGTACTTACCTCTGGTCTCATTTCAGGTCCCTTTACTTCCTCCCTTTGTGTGTTTTCCCGCCATCGTCAGTGTCTGCCCCGCCCCTGATTGTTTCCACCTGTTCCCCCTTACCTCATGTATAAATAGTCCTGTCTCCCTTTGTCCTGTGCCAGTTCGTCTTGTGCCATTTAGAGAGCCAGCTTGTCTCGCCCAGAGATTATTGTATTTTGTGACCATAGTCAAGTTTATTTAGTTTGTAATTTGCTTTGCTATGTTTTGCCTCTTAGGAGTGATGTTTTGTTTGAACTTTATACTTTTACAAAGTAAAGACTATTTTTGAACAAACTTTCTTTTGAGTCGTGCGTTTGAGTCCAAGTGTCTGTAAGGTCCTTAACAGAACGAACTGGCCAAAAAATGGACTCAGCCGACTCCGGTTCCTTCAAGGCCGATGTGTTAGCGCAGGATGCTAAGCTAACCCTCCATGCTGAACAGCTGTCTTCCATCAACCAAGGAATGATTGGTCTCACGGATCGTCAGGATGAATTCCAATCAGCTGTAACCAACCAAGTAAATCACCTGGCACTTCAAATGCAGCAAGTTCTCTCACCCCTCAAAGACGGTTCCTCTGCACCTACTCCAGCAATGCCAGGTCCACCGTCTGTTGCTTCGGATCACACCACCCCACCTGGATCGACGCTTCGCCTGGCTCCTCCGGAGAGGTTTTCCGGGGACTCTGGTAACTGTCGATCCTTTCTGGTACAGTGTGAACTACATTTTGCTCATAACCCTGCTGCCTTTGTTTCGGACCAAGCTAAGGTAGCTTTTATGTTGTCCCACATGTCTGGTAGAGCCGCTGCTTGGGCTACAGCCGAGTGGTCAAGAAACTCGCCCATATGTCAGTCACTGAACATGTTTACCCAGACCCTAAGCCGTGTGTTTGATCACTCATCACCTTCCAGAGAAGCCTCACGAGTCATTATGCAGATCAAACGGGGACAACAGAGAGTGACAGCCTATGCAATAGATTTTCGTACTCTAGCAGCAGACAGTGGGTGGAACACCCCTGCTTTAATTGATGCCTTCATGAATGGTCTACAAGACTCTATAAAGGACCAGGACCCCATGAACTACCCACAGATCTTGATTCCATCATTGCTATGTCAATTCGCATTGATAACAGGCTTCATGAAAGGCAGAAGGAGAGAATTAGAACCAGTGCACGACCTCCGAGCCACATGGGGTACTCACCTGCCTTTCGACACCCATGGAGCTCCAGTCCACCTTCCTCAGCCTCGCCGAAGGAACCAGCGCCCTCGGCTGCACCGGAGGAACCCATGCAGCTGGTGAGCCAATTCTCTGCAACTGATTTCCCTCCACGTTCATTGACCATGGTACATATTCAAGTGCGTGACCAAGACATTACTGTGGGGACATTAGTCGATTCAGGTGCCGACGAAAGTCTGATGGACTGGAGTTTTGCAAAGAGACTATGCATCAAGACTGTTCCGTTGACTTCCCCTGTTACTGCCAGTGCCTTAGATGGCAAGTTATTATTTAAAATAACCCATGTATCTGAACCTGTCCAAATAACCATTGACAATACACACATAGAGGAAATGAAATTCCAGTTATTTGACTCTGCACTACACCCCTTGATTTTGGGTTATCCATGGCTGATCAAACATAATCCAATCATTGACTGGCGATCAGGGAGGGTTAAGGAATGGGGCCCAGGCTGTAGGCTGACCTGTTCAGACCTTCCTAGGTTCTCCACAGAACCTGAAAAGGAACAAGACAAACACACTCATAAGCCTGACTCCATTTCGGATTATCCCGACCTGACTAAAGTGCCCTTGTGTTACCAGGACTTAAAGGAAGCATTTAACAAAACTAGGGCCATGGCCCTACCTCCCCACCGACCTTATGACTGTCCCATTAACCTGTTGGCTGGTTCTCAGATCCCTAAAAGGAGACTTTACTCTCTCTGCACCGGAAAGGGAGGCTATGAAGTCCTATATTGACTCCTCTCTAAAGACTGGACTCATCAGACCATCCTCCTCCCCAGCGGCCGCTGGGTTTTTCTTCATCGATAAGAAAGATGGTACCCTCCGTCCATGCATTGACTATAGTCCCCTTAATGAAATAACAGTTAAAAATAGATACCCACTCCCTCATGTCTTCGGCCTTTGAACTTTTGCAGGATGCAAAACTATTCACCAAACTGGACTTGAGAAACGCTTACCATCTCATTAGGATACGAGAGGGGGATGAGTGGAAGACCGGTTTTAACACTCCCAGTGGTCACTACGAGTACCTAGTCATGCCATTTGGATTATGCAATGCTCCGGCAGTTTTTCAGTCATTTGTCAACGATGTGCTGAGGGATTATCTCAACAAGTTTGTATTCGTTTATCTCGATGACATCTTGATCTTCTCACCCGATGAGGAGACCCACACCCATCATGTCCGCCAGGTACTGCAAAGCCTGATGGAGAATCAACTGTACTGCAAGGCTGAAAAGTGTGAGTTTCACGTCAAGACCATCTCCTTCCTGGGGTACATCATCTCGGCCAATCAAATCCAGATGGATCCAGAGAAGGTCAGTGCAGTGGCCAATTGGCCATCTCCCACCAACAGGAAAAAGGTGCAACAATTTTTAGGCTTTGCAAACTTCTACAGGAGGTTTATAAGAAACTTTAGTGGCATTGCAGCACCTTTACATGCTTTAACCTCTCCCCATGTCATGTTCAAGTGGAATATACAGGCGGATGAAGCTTTCCAGAAGCTCAAGAAACTGTTCACGACTGCCCCAATCCTCACAGTGGCCGACCCACGGAGACAATTTATCGTGGAGGTGGATGCCTCCAACGATGGCATTGGGGCGGTGCTGTCCCAAAGATCTGTCCAGGACAACAAGCTACACCCATGTGCGTTCCTTTTACGTAAGTTGACAACTGCAGAAAGGAACTATGATGTGGGGAATAAGGAGCTTTTAGCAGTTAAAACAGCTTTGGAGGAATGGCGTCATTGGTTGGAGGGGGCTGAGCAACCATTTCTAGTTTGGACTGACCATAAAAACCTGGAATACATTAAGAACTCCAAAAGACTGAACTCACGCCAGGCTAGATGGTCATTGTTTTTTAATCGGTTTCATTTTGTATTGTCATACAGACCAGGCACACAGAATGTTAAACCTGATGTATTGTCACGTTTGTACGATCCTGAACCTGTTGCCAAAGAGCCCGAGAGCATCCTTCCACCTAACCGTGTGGTTGGAGCAGTTTCATGGCCAATAGAATCGGTGGTGAAGCAGGCAAATGGTGAGACCCCGGCACCTAGGGGTTGCCCACGAAATAGGTTGTTTGTCCCTGTTTCCGTTCGATCACAGGTAATACACTGGGCTCACACGTCTATGCTCACCTGTCATCCTGGAGTGAAACGCACAACCTTCATGATCAAGCAACGTTTCTGGTGGCAGGCTATGAGGAAGCAGGTGGCAGAATATGTTGCGGCCTGCACTGTCTGTGCCAGGAACAAGACAAGGGTTGCTGCAGCCACTTCCTGTTCCGCATCGGCCATGGTCCCACATCTCGATGGACTTTGTCACCGGACTACCGATATCAGAAGGTAACACCACCGTCCTGACGGTGGTGGACAGATTTAGTAAAATGGCACATTTTATTGCACTATCCAAGCTTCCCTCTGCCAAGGAAACGGCAGAGGTCATGTTACGTCATGTCTTTCGCATTCATGGTTTTCCCAGGGACATTGTGTCAGACCGGGGCCCACAGTTCATTTCCCGTTTCTGGAAGGAGTTCTGCCATCGTCAGTGTCTGCCCCGCCCCTGATTGTTTTCCACCTGTTCCCCCTTACCTCATGTATAAATAGTCCTGTCTCCCTTTGTCCTGTGCCAGTTCGTCTTGTGCCTTGTGCCATTTAGAGAGCCAGCTTGTCTCGCCCAGAGATTATTGTATTTTGTGACCATAGTCAAGTTTATTTAGTTTGTAATTTGCTTTGCTATGTTTTGCCTCTTAGGAGTGATGTTTTGTTTGAACTTTATACTTTTACAAAGTAAAGACTATTTTTGAACAAACTTTCTTTTGAGTCGTGCGTTTGAGTCCAAGTGGCTGTAAGGTCCTTAACACCTTTAACCACAGGAATTACTATCACTGAAGCAAAGGCTCTGAGTGCTTCTTATCAAACCCCTTCGAGAATCTAGTCTTTTAAACAACAGCATTGATCGAAAGTGGTGCAATTTAGTACAGCTCCACAAAGAATAAATGTAGTTAAAACCATTGTATGTGAAGCATAAGGCCTTGGTTGTTATGCTGTACTGTAGCCCAATGTGAATAAACCTAATTCCATTTAAACAAAAAGGTATTTTTAAGAATCGGCTTGGGGAAAATAATTGTGTTAAGATAGTAGAAAGTCTAGATATGAAAACAGGCTCCCACTACCTTTTAGCATATTGTATCTGTTAGCATCTAGCTCTCCTCTTACAAACATTTAGCCATCCCTGCTTATACAACATCTTGACGCAGTTTGGCAATGGTGCATGGGACAGTAATTGCCCTAAACCTTTCACACTCGAATGCCATCAAAACACCCTGAGGATGATGTGCAACTACAAAGAGCTAATAAACAGATAACAGACCTTAAAGGTCACATGCCATGGCCATTTCCACTGATCATAATTCCATTGTTGAGGTCTACTAGAATAGATTTATACTGTGCAATTTTCCAAACTCACATTGGTTTCGCATACAGCATCTCTGTAAAGTATGTGTATTCACTCTCTCCACTAAACGGCTCGCTGCAGCTCTTGCCCCCCCCCCCCCTCCCTGTGAGCCCAGTGTGCTCCGATTGGTCGGGACCAGTCGCGCTAAGCTCCGTGGAGGTGTGATTTCCTTGTTTAGCGATACACAGCGAAACAGCCAAACCCACCCTGAGCACACACAAAGTCACAGCCGAAGTAAAAACAATAAGTGTGGCTTGATATTGAGTAAGAAAAAGGTTGATAAACGCTGTGAGAATGGGTCTGCAGAGAGAATCTCGCCGCGATCCCAACTGCACTGAGTGTGTGAGGAAGTCCGTGGATTGGTCAATTTGGACCAATCAGCGGGGGCTTAAAGAGCCTGTGACACGGTTTCCCCCCATCATCCAAACCCATCAATTTGAGTAAATATTGTCCCCTTGAAAACCGTTACTGAACTGATTTTGGATATTTGTACTTTGATAACCATTAATCTGCCCTTCAATGTTGACAATTGAACAAACTGCCCAAATCGTGCACGTCCGCTGAAACACTTCCTATTTTCAAATCCAGACTAAAAACGCATCTATTTGCCGCTGCTTTTAATTGAGCTGCTCACACTACAGTATGCCTTTTAGTCATGTATACCTGCATGTATACCTGTTGTGTTTATTTATTTCATTATCTTTTTAAATGCCATTTAATAATGTATTTATGCTGTATTTGTTCTTAAATGTCTTTTGTTTTTATTTTGTAAAGTACTTTGAATTGCCACGTGCTGAAAAGTGCTATATAAATAAAATTGCCTTGCCTTACAAAATACGCCCACTTGTACGCAACACTAACCCTAACCCTAACCTAAATAGTATATAAATATATCTATATCTAACCCTTAATAATAATCCTTATATTTATTATAGCGCTTTATCAAAGATTCTCAAAGCGCTTTACAAATACACATTACACATACAGATCATACCTGTAATGGTCATCTACTGTGGACAATACCCACAGGAGCAAATTCGGGTGAAGTGTTTTGCCCAAGGACACAACGGCCTGATGCAGTGGGGCGGGAGCGGGTTTCGAAATGGAGTTCACAGACTACTGCGCCACCCGTCCCTTCCCTCCTGAAGAAGATACAGCCACATCGAAACGTCGAGAAGGCACTTCCACTCAGCTACACTGAATGGTATTTTAAAATTGATTAGTGCTTTTAAATGCAAGCTTTTTTTAAACCTTTTCTCAATTTGCTTAAATTGAAGTATTGCATGTTTAACTGTTGTTTTGGGCTCTGCCCCATATGGAAGTATCTGTCCTATCTAAGAAAACAGAGACACTTCCTTTAAACTGCTGGGACCTTTCACCTTTCTAAAACCACCACCTGGAACTCAACGAAGAGATTTTTCTAAAAAGAAAGATACTTACAGCCATCCTACTTGGACCTGCAAAAAAGAAAATAACAAAGACTTCCAACAACAACCCCCCAGAACGTCTCCACCAGGCCCAACTACCCAGGTAAGAGCCCACACAGTTATTATGTTCAAACCTAGAACCCAGTATGTCAAGTTGAGTGGACGTGGAGAGCATGCACAGCCAACACACACACTATATCAGCCAATAGACCCAGCCACCAGAAAGCTTACCCAAAATTACCTCACCCTCATCCATGCCACACATCATAAATATACCAAGAGCCATTGCCACACACACCTTCCCCCCAGGTATGCTCAGACAAGTCACCAGACTCTCTGCATTTATCAATCCATCTACCCCAACTGACTACACACACCAACATGCCAACACAATAAACTGGATGCATACGAACATGATCATACTGCAACAACGTAACAAAAACACACAACATACACCCACACACTCCCCATTTAACCCTCTAGCTTTTCAGATTGCCACAGGGTGGGCCAGAAAACTATATGGCCCCAGGCTGACCCAGGAAACGGTAATCACTGTAAAGAATTCATTGAACTCCTCCCCCCCTAACATAACCTCAGCTTCACCCCGCTCTAGGTAGATCCCTACCACCATCTACCCCGACCCTAAGTCCTCCGACCCTACTCAGGGTCCATATCCCAACCCCAACCCTTCTCCTTATCCTAAGACCCCCCCCACCCTACTCGGGGTGCATATCCTAACCCAATCCCTTTTCCTGATCCTAACCCCAAACCCCTCCAGGCCTCTCAGCAACCATTGAGAGAGCCTCCCCTTTCCCCTTACCGTAAGTCTAAACCACGCAGGTCTTTACTACAGGAGTTTTTAAATAGGTTTTTAAACAAAAAATATTTACCCGAGAGCCCGTGCATCACCAAAACCCTAACCCCACCAGCGCCTCGGGTCTCAACTCCTTCAGCCCTTTTAAACACCCATTTTATACCCAGGCCAAACAGGGCTTTTATAAACTTTTATTGGTTTTACTACAGGAGTTTTTAAATAGGTTTTTAAACAAAAAATATTACCCGCTCCTCTGGAGCGCTGCACGTTCGCCAAAATCCTAAGCCTAAACCACGTAGGTCTCCTTAACAGTCCTTTTGGAGCCCTCCCCTTCTCCCCAGCCCTAAACCTAAGGGCCCCTCCCTGACTACTCCCACCCAGGAGTCTCCCCCCCCCTCCCCTCTCTACCCCTTCCTTCCCCTCCCCTCTCTCCTCTCCTCATCCCACTAGAAAGACACACCCCCTTTTTTTTTGTATCTCTTCCTAACCACCCCTCTCCTCTGTCTCTCCCCCCTATAAGCGATGCTGGTTTCCGGTCGGGCTCGGCCGGTCGACTTATCCCTTCAGACCACACCCAAGATCAGGGAGGGTTCGTGATGAAAGGGACCGAGAGGGTCATACCAGCAACGTGCAGTCAGGGGAGGCAGGGGAGGCAGAGCCTCACCTGTCATACTCCAATGTAACGGAAAAACAATTAAAGAAAAACTAAATAGTAATAATATTAAAATGTCTCCACTGATCTGTGTTGTAAGTGTGATTTCTGTATGATTCCAATCGCTTTTTATAGTCAAAATCAGTCAAAATCAGCTCCGCTACAACTACATGGGAGCGATGAGAAGTGAGGCAGAGACGAGCTCTGCCTCTCGTAAGCCCACAGTAACTGGCTGGAGCGTGGGCAATAATGTAGCGCGGGCACTTATTTTGTGAGCGCGCTCAAGCCAGTTACTGTGGGGTGAGGTGAGGCACAGATGAGGTCTGCCTCACCTCAGAATGTGTCACCCCACAGAAACTGGCTGGAAAGCGGGCCCTAAGCGCATGCCTGTTACCATCTCACGGTATGTCACCAATGTAATGTTTGTAGATCCCTTTATTACATGTGTCCTCGCCATCCATAGTCTCTAAATAACTTATTTCACGTATATATGATATTTAGGCCCGCTGGTCTCATCATACAACGGCAATGAAAAAAGCACCAGGGGAGGCAGCCATAACCTCTGCCGCACTGAAGGGGGCGCACGTGAGCCCACAGGTTCTTGTTGCTACTGTTATTCTACGCAGAGACGGTAGACGCAAACAACAAGCTAGACTTTTGAAACTAGAGGAAGATAAGGAGGACTTTTACAAAAATGTAATGGAGATTGTTATCCAGAAGGATAGCATGGACTTCATCTTCAAGTCAAGGTAAGACCACAATTGTAATGAACATGGGATCTTACCAAGAAAAAACAATCCAATATTTAGATTTTTTAAAATGAATCAAAGCATCAGACTAAAAAAGCTTTTGAAGATAACCGAACATTTTGATTAAGGTCAAAATATAATATTTGTAAATCTGACTCTGAAAGAGTCAGTGCCTCACCAGCCATGAACCTCACCGCACGTCACTGGTACCCACACACTAACCCACTCTGATCCCTCCCGTGACCTGTCTCCTGGGGTGTTTCTCAATGTCAAGGAAGGATCCTTCAGAGCCACTATTTCAAGGATGCTACGTCATCGAATCCTGCCGAAGGATTGTTCCAATGTACAGGATCCTTGGAATTCTACCGAAGACTGAATCCTTCATTGCAGGAAATTTCGAGGATGCACATGTGTATTTTCGGTGGTCTTCAGAGCCCCACAATGCCTTGCGCATGGAACAATTTCCAAAATCTTTGGCACAAAATGGCTGAATCCAGGCAGTACACATTTAAATGTAAGTATGTTCAGTGGTGTAGTAAATGTGCACATAACTTGTGTTTAAAGTGTATAGTCCATTTGAGTTTTGCCCGTGTGAACGCAAACCAAACCTTCTAAGAAATGAAACAATGGAACAAACTGTCGTCTGGTGTGTACCGGAGAAGCGGACTATTAGGTGTGAATGAGACCTTAGAGCGTTTTGCACCTAAATAAATGATAAAATCAACCTTGTTTTGACTTTGCCTCTTTTGTTGATATGTGTGGTTTATGCTACAATGTGCACCAATATGTGTAATAAAAGGTTTGCAGACATCAAGTATGAATACAAGTTGTATTATTGATTGGTGATGGTGATTTTACTTTGCTTTGATTCTTATGGCTGCTTATCCTCCAGGACTTGTTCAAGGCTGCAAACAGAAGGAGAATGTTTTAGGTTAGTTTAGTGGTTCTGTCCTGGAGAGATGATCATTTTATAAAATACAGTTACTCAAGTACATCTTCGATCTTCACAAATCAGTTATGAGTCTTCCAACAAATCACGGTCAATTTAAGGTGGTACCTTGCATATGACGCACACCTGCACACTTGCTAGCCTGTTCCATTATTCGTTCTCCGAATGCTAGGAGGGATTCTTGCCTAGCCTCTGAAGGACCTGACTCAGAAGGACCTGACTCGGAAGGACATATCCTACCAAGGAAGCGTCTACAACGCGAATAGGACCATTTCCCAGGAGCCCCTCAGCCTACAACCACAGTCACAAGCACACACACTATCCATAATTGGTCCAAATACCTTAAAACTCACATTTGACCTTATGTCGAATAACACACATACACCCATCCACAGATCCTTCGGCCCGTGCAAACCCATTCTGAACCGAGAACCCAAAACCCCAAACCCAACCCTAACCAAAATAGTATATAAATATACAGTGGGGCAACAAATATTTAGTCAGCCACACAAAATTGGAGACTTGCACCAGGCTGGGAAGACTAAATCTGCAATAGGTAAGCAGCTTGGTGTGAAGAAATCAACTGTGGAAGCAATTATTAGAAAATGGAAGACATACAAGACCACTGATAATCTCCCTCGATCTGGGGCTCCACGCAAGATCTCACCCCGTGGGGTTAAAATGATCACAAGAATGGTGAGCAAAAATCCCAGAACCACACGGGGGGACCTAGTCAATGACCTGCAGAGAGCTGGGACCAAAGTAACAGAGGCTACCATCAGTAACACACACTACGCCGCCAGGGACTCAAATCCTGCAGTGCCAGACGTGTCCCCCTGCTTAAGCCAGTACATGTCCAGGCCCGTCTGAAGTTTGATAGAGAGCATTTAGATGATCCAGAAGAGGATTGGGAGAATGTCATATGGTCAGATTAAACCAAAATAGAACTTTTTGGTAAAAACTCAACTAGACGTGTTTGGAGGAGAAAGAATGCTGAGTTGCATCCAAAGAACACCATACCTACTGTGAAACATGGGGGTGGAATCATCATGCTTTGGGGCTGTTTTTCTGCAAAGGGACCAGGACGACTGATCCGTGTAAAGGAAAGAATGAATGGGGCCATGTATCATGAGATTTTGAGTGACAACCTCCTTCCATCAGCAAGGCCATTGAAGATGAAACGTGGCTGGGTCTTTCAGCATGACAATGATCCCAAACACACTTCCTGGTCAACGAAGGAGTGGCTTCGTAAGAAGCATTTCAAGGTCCTGGAGTGGCCTAGCCAGTCTCCAGATCTCAACCCCATAGAAAATCTTTGGAGGGAGTTGAAAGTCCGTGTTGCCCAGCGACAGCCCCAAAACATCACTGCTCTAGAGGAGATCTGCATGGAGAAATGGGCCAAAATACCAACAACAGTGTGTGAAAACCTTGTGAAGACTTACAGAAAACGTTTCACCTCTGTCATTGCCAACAAAGGGTATATAACAAAGTATTGAGATGAACTTTTGTTATTGGCCAAATACTTATTTTCCACCATAATTTGCAAATAAATTCTTTAAAAATCAGACAATGTGATTTTCTGGATTCTGGATTTATCATAGTTGATATCTATACCTAGGATGGAAATTACAGGCCTCTCTCATCTTTTTAAGTGGGAGAACTTGCACAATTGGTGGCTGATAAAATACTTTTTTGCCCCACTGTATCTAAAACTACAAGACCTTAATTACCTGTTCTCTTTCCATGTCTCTTTAAATATCCATGTGTCAACGTATCACGTTTTAGGCGTATGGTAGCACAACCCAGAAAAACATGGTGACATCACAAAGTGGCCGAAATCTGATCAGCAAATTGTTGGACAGGTTTTCCTATAAATGGATCAGAACAAAAAGAAAGAGAATCTTTAATCCTGAAACTTTCCAAATGTCTTTACACAGAAGGGACACATATTTATGTATCAAAGACAAAGTGTACTTTGCATTATAGGTGATCTTTAAGTTGCTTTACACCACTTGGTGTTATACTCTCCATTATGGGAAATGAAGACATCTGGAAAGAAGTCTAAAGAAATAAGGAGCATATTTTACAAATGTTATAACTTTTTTTCAGAGATTATATTTGGCACATAGACTAAAAGTGCTGATTATAAAAAAGTAATCTTATCTGCATCTCCAAAGGTTAGTAATATACAGCGGATGAATGATTTACTTCTTTACTGTTGTAGTCGGGAGAGTTCATCATACTTTTCCTGAATTCTCCAGGCTAAAATGAGAAGAATAAAACGAATTTTCCTTGATCCATTCCAGCCTCATTCCAAGGCCAAATTGGCTATTGATCTCCGTCTCTTTGTCTATTAAGGGAGAGTCTTGCATGCCAAAATCGGTCACCACCGTGACGGCTGCCCATATCTCAATGCTGATTGATTCTGTGCATGCTGTGGGCCAAGCCAAGGTTGATGGCACGATGAGGAGGATTTTCTGAGTTGCTGTCAGCCTGGCAGTCGATGCACATGATCAGTAGAGCAGGAATCCAGATACACTGATCCTTTGCCTCGATTGTCTGGCTCTACGCTACCCAACACCCTCTGTGCTTCTGCCATCAGTTAAAAAAGGAAATGGATACAGAGAGGAAGGTTATTCTATTCATCCATTTGGGAGGACTCAATGCAATCAATAGTGGCAGAGAGGAATGATGGAGCAGCGACTCAGGCAGTGCAGAGACTTAGAATGTGCTATTGTATAAGGAAGCAGAAAAAGGCTAAACCCCCCTACTGTGACCCGCGAGAGAACAACAGCCGCTTTGATTGCTATTTTCTCTGAAAGAGTTTTCAACTGTGCCTTGTGGCTTTCACTGGTTTGAATGAAGGTTGATTGATTTTTGAAAAGTCCCTCTGAACCTAAAGCAATTTCTTCCTGTTTAAACCCAACTATTAGGAACGTTTGGACATGGATTGCAAGAAAAAAAGCTTCCCCAGTTCTTTGTAATTTAAAGTGAACCAGCAGTCTTAGCCTACTCCAGTTTTCACACTAGTTCCAACAGCAAATCCCATTCAATGATAATGAGAAGGAATCTAATTCCATCATTAACCTCAGACTTCAATTGCATACCACCATTGGATATCATGTGTTTTTATCTAGCTTGTAAATCCAACATTATTCAAAAAGTGTCAAGGCTGGAGAGCAGAGTAGATAAAACCCAAATGCAGAAGACAGTTCCAAACCTTTTAAGCCTGAGAGACCCCGGTACCGGGGTACTGCCGCAACATCTTGCAGGAGGGCATGTTCATTTAATAAACTATGAATGTGTTATATCCATGTAACGGGAAGAAACTCATCTAACTGATACTTTTTTTTTTAAATAAAAAAAAAAACACAATGCTAACGCTGAGCCTCTGAATTAGCAACGAGCGGAAAATGCTAACAGATGACTGCACCGAAATTCACTCACAAAACCTTATTATTTATCTTTGGTGCACATCTAACACATCGTTTCACATCGTGAGGTGACACAGAATCGAAGGGTATCCTCATTATCACTCAATTATACGAACTCGTGGAGGTAATAACAAGAACAGACATCAAAATATATGGCGCTAGGTAGCTAAAAACGCTAACATGGCTCACCTGTGTCGTAGTCTGGTCAAAAGTGGTCTTCAATGGCATTAAAACGATAAAAACGCTGTTGAAGTTAATCCATAGGTTAATCCAATGTGTCTGTGTCCCTTTGAAATGATTTCTGATAATCCATGAGCAATAAACCTGCTTTTCGGTTTCCAGTAGTGAAGTTACGTATTGCGCCGAGGCTTCGGAGCGTGTGTCGAGTAATCCCCGAAGCTTTTTGTGAAGCCTGTATCGAGGCTTGTATCGTTTTGGGCCAGTGACGTCATCGATGACAAACGAAGCCTCGCTGCCTGTCGATACCACGTGACTCCTTCAGGAAGCGCTTCAGATCTTGACAAGGCAAGGCAAGGCAAGGCAAGTTTATTTATATAGCACTTTTCAACGCAAGGCAATTCAAAGTGCTTTACAAAAAAAAAATGAAAGACATTAAGCATTAAAAAAGAAAAGCGAATAAAATAAACATTAAGGAAAAATACATGGATAAAAGTTACAGTGCAGTCTAAAATATAAATAGTTCAATTAAAAGCAGCGACAAAAAGAAAAGTTTTCAGCCTGGATTTAAAAGTAGTACGAGTTGCAGCAGACCTGCAGGTTTCTGGGAGTTTGTTCCAAATATTTGGAGCATAATAACTGAACGCTGCTTCTCCATGTTTAGTTCTGACTCTGGGGACAGAAAGCTGACCAGTCCCTGAAGACCTGAGAGATCTGGATGGTTCATAATTTAGCAGGAGGTCAGTAATGTATTTTGGGCCTAAACCATTCAGTGCTTTATAAACCAGCAGCAATATTCTGACAGATAAAAACCCATGGGATTCGAATCAAGATGTGTGAACCTTGTGAGAGGAGAACACTGTCGTTTGCCAGTTTTGGTTGTACGATATTTTTGCAACTCGTTAGAATGGAGCCAGCAAAGAAGAGAAGGACTTCCCCTGTGTGGGAACACTTTGATCTGATTTCACCCAATAAGGTAGGTTGCATACATAGTATATTACAACAGATGTATTATGTTAGATTTTGTATGGTTCATTTTTTTACTTTTTGTGTGTTTATTGTGCTCCAGGGAACTGGGATGCAATAACAACACTTCATCCATGCTAAGGCATTATCGTACCATACATGAGAACAAGGAGGGACATAGAGGTGGACCTGCGAAAGGTTTGTCATTTAATATTTTGGAATAATATATTTTATAATTTAACCATGTTAACTTCACTTTATCATGCAAATAAAAGAAAGTTACAAGATACTCATTCTTAACACAGCTTCCCTTCCCCCCCAGCTAGGCCTACCAGAAAACAGGATCTGGATGAGGCCTTGGTCAACCTGATTGTGAAGGATACACAGCCCTTTAGTGTTGTGGAGGATGTGGGATTTAGGGCATTTGTGGCCTTATTGGATCCAAACTATGTCATCCCCACACGGCAGGTGTGTAAGATTTCATGTATAGAGCAAAATTGTTTATTTTTTCATGGCATTTGACAATTAACCAGTGATTTCCCCTCTTTTAGGCTGTTAAGGCTATGGTGGATGCCAAGTACGTTCTGGAAAGGAACAAGGCCATAGCTGACATGCAGAAGGTGGCTGCAGTGAGCCTGACCTCTGACATGTGGATGTCCATCAATATGGATGCCTATCTGGCTGTAACCTGCCACTTTGTTGACGATAACACACGTCTCAATTCTGTGTTGTTAGGAGTGCAACAATTTCCCCATACACACACTGCTGAAAACCTGGCCTGAGTGAAAGCGTCCCTCATGGAGGAATGGGGAATCACTGACAAGGTCACTTGCCTTGTGACGGATGGTGCAGCCAATATGATTTCCTGTGGCAAACAATTAAAGCTACGTCATGCAATATGCATTGCACATACACTGAATTTGATTGTCAAAAAATCTCTTGACATGACCCCTGTGCTGTGTGATATTCGAGCCAAGGCAAGAAAACTGGTGGGATATTTCAGGAGCAGCACCCTTGCTAAGGTATGTGCTTTGACCTTTCTTACATTGGTTAATAATGAATAATAATAATAATAATGCTATGTTTATGTTACTGCTAATTTGACAATTAAATACATCTTTAATTTTGTGTTAAAGGAGAAGCTTGTATCGGTGCAAAGGCAATTGGGAAGGCCCACACTGAAGCTCCTGCAAGAGGTGGAGACCCGCTGGAACAGCACATAACACATGCTGCAACTGCTGGTGGACCTCAGAGAACCAGTTGGTGTGGCATTAGCCAGTTTTAACACAGGAATCATCACACTGACCTCTGCTGAGTTCACCACCATAAGTGGGTGCCTCTCTCTGCTGTCTGGATTCAATGATGCCACCATTGAGCTTTCTGAGGAGAAAAATGTATCTGGTTCCAAGGTTGTGCCCCTCCTCAAAATGCTGGAGCAAATGCTTCATGAGGAGATGGCAAAAACTACAGTAACAGTGGCCAAAGAAATGGGAGAACACCTCTTAAGGCAGCTAAGAGAGAGGCTCCACACACTCCAATCTATGAGCATCATGTCATTGGCAACGCTACTGGACCCTAGGTTCAAACTGATCGGATTTTTTACCCCTTTAAAAGCTGCAGAAGCCACAAAAAGGCTTGTGACTGAATGTGGTGCACTGATCCGAACACCTGAAGCCGTGCAGCCCCAAGAAAGCCCATCCACATCTCAACCTGAACAAGAAACCCCAGGTAACTTTATTAATTTTAAAGCAATTTTAAGTAATTACTACATCCACTGACACTCTCTGTGTATACTTTTCAGGAAACAAACTCTGGCATAAATTGGATCAGACTGTGAAGATGTCCAGGAAGACCAAGAATGCCACAGCTGACGCAACTGTTGAAGTCCAGCGGTACCTGGCCGAACCAAATATCGGACGCTTGGAGGACCCTCTGAACTACTGGCAGACACAAAAACATGTTTATCCAAACCTGTATAAACTTGCAGTCACTTTTGTGTGCACACCTGCTTCCTCAGTCCCGTGTGAAAGGGTATTTTCAAAGGCAGGAGAAGTTGTGTCAAAGAAAAGAAATCGCCTAAGCCCAAAAACTGTGGAAAAAATATTGTAAAAAAAAAAACTGTTCCATGAATCACAAGCATTTTCACTGCTCTCTGCAAAGTCACACAAGCATATTCACTGCCCTCTGCAAAGTCACACAAGCATATTCACTGCCCTCTGCAAAGTTAAACCCTTCTTCTTTTCCAGTTTTCGAACATATATTGCTTCTTTTGTCTTTATAGAAGGCAGCAGACATTTACATTTATTTATGTATAGATATAACAACAAGATACTGTGTTGATACATTGTTTTTATTATTATATACAGTCATTTTAAAACACTTACTGGTGCAAAATTCTGTTAATACAGGATTACAAATAAATTTTACATATTTTACACTTTTGTATCATTTCATTTCAAACCTTTATTTATACATTATTTCCAGTATTTTTAGTATGTCAAAGATTACAAATAATATGTGGCTGTTTTACACCTGTTCACCAACAGGGGGTCTCGTGTGCACATGAAGCTCATGATGAAGCCTCAGGTGAACCTTTTAGTGAACCGATTTGCTGGAAGCAGAAAGTGCTTCAGATCGGTTGAACCACAACGCTCATAATACCCATGGCTGTATAATAAGAACCATATTACCCCTCCTGTACCCGGGCCCGGTGACACAATGGAATTAAGAGAGCTCAGACCCTCACTTATATAGAGGTTGGAACATGTTTTAAGTATAAATAAATAAAAGTAGGAATAAAAACATCAATGAATGAATAAATACAGGAATTAATAGCGTGCAGTGTTTTCATATTAATTCAGTGTGTGTGCTGTGGCTCAGCTGGAAAGCAGTTGACTCATGACCGCAGGGTCCCTGGTTCAACGACTGGTCAATACGTCTTTTTGTTTTGTTTATAAAAGCTACAGCTAAATGAGAGGCTTTTCAATCACAATCATTAAACTGGAATAAAAACAATATTGTTAATATGAAAATATGATTTAATGTTCGTTGCTTAGAGTTATTCTAAGGCTTTACTCATTGGGAACTCGGTATGAGATAGAGCACACTGTTGAGATGTCCAATCTGCCTGTTTTACACACTTTGACCAACAGGGGGGGGTTAGTGGTCAGATGAAGCCCATGATGAAGCCTCATGAGATGAACCCTTTTGCGAACCAATTGGCTGGAAAGCTTCAAAGCTTCATAAGGCTTCATCTCGCCATCACTAGTTTCCAGATGTCATAGCTAGAGCTATAGCTCTATAGCTTCACTCTCATGCAAAATTGCGTCAGCAAAGCCCCAACCTTTTTGTTTTACCATGTGTGTGAGTGGGGAGATTCCCCTTCGATTCTATTGGCTCTAACGGTCAGAAAGAGATGTCAATCACCGAAATCGACCAATGGGTTCCAGAGAAACGGTAAAACCTCCATTTCCACCCAAATCACCTCAGAGGTGGAGTTATTTTTGCTAAGCCTCTCTAAAAAGGTCAAATGTCACTTGTTTTGCATCAATCTTGATGCAGGGTACTTATTATATGTTGTACTTTGGATTCCTAAAGCTTTTAGTCTACCTTACCATCATCCAAGGGTAGTTTTCACCAGGCCCGGACTGGCCATCGGGAGGACCGGGAGGTTTCCTGATGGCCTGGCCTGCTGGCCTTAGGCCATAAGGTGAACCCTGTTATCGTTTCAACCCGCTCCACAGAAGTGGAACTACATAATCTTCAGTTCATAAAAAAGAACGAGTCATGCTTATCCACCAAAAAAAAGTTTGTCGCTAAAATTCCTGCCAATTCTTCTAGGCACGTATTTATTGGCTGAACTAGTCCCTTCAAAGCGTAATAATATCTTGGTCCAAAGTAGTGCCACGGTTCGTCACGTGATCGTGCTACACCAATTGGGTAGCTGCATATTGTCAACAGAGGTGAAAGATGGCCGCCTACATGGTTGCGCTAAACCAGACCAAATGGATTCTAAACAGTGCAGTATGCTTGTTTTATGTCATGTTTTGTCATATGTCTTAATACATCACTAAGTCCGAGGTATTTGCGTTATATACGCGGTATTTGTGAGAGGTTTTACTATCTGGGAACAGAGTTGACCATCGAATCAACATTGACTAGCAGCGTTTATCAGCCAACTCCAGCTACAAACAATTTCCCCACGGGAATTAATAAAGTATATCAAACTCAAATTTATCAAACTATCATTCCTGGACTACCATGTTCGCATCGCTAGGTTCATTGGCTGAGCTCGTGGATTATTCCATTAGACTGAGGACTTTTTGTCTGTCTGTTGTTACCCTGTACACGTTAAATGCACTCTTAAAATGACTTGATTTCATACATAGCTGCGTCCAAGAAGAAGGTTAACTTGTTATGTTAAGTAATTTAGATCAATAAAATGCAGTACTTCCAGGCTGAAGACTTTTCTTTTTGTCGCTGCTTTTAATTGAACTATTCATATCTTAGACTGCACTGTAACTTTTATCCATGTATTTTTTCTTTTAATGTTTATTTTATTAGCTTTTCTTTTTAATGACTGATTTTAAATGCCATTTTCTTAATGTCTTTCATTTTTTGTAAAGCACTTTGAATTGCCTTGTGTTGAAAAGTGCTATATAAATAAACTTGCCTTGCCTTACTTATACCAATGTCCATTGATTCATTTATTTACTCATTCATCCCTCCACAAATGAAAACAACACTGATGAACCATAAAAACGAGATTTATTACAAATATAAAAAGGTATGACGTAGAAAACAGTACAAAACAGAATAAGGACATGTAATGGAGTATAATTGATTGGTGTCAGGTGATCGTGATCCGCAGCCACGGCTGGGCGGAGCGGCTGATTGGTGCTGTGATTGCCTCAGCTGGTTAAAAGAGTCCTGCTGATTATACTCTGTGTTCTAGTTTGGTTTTGAAGCCACATGGTTTTTTGACCGCTGCATTGCACTGCAGAGAAGAGACTATTTGTTTATTTAAAGGACGAACACTGTTTCAACCTCGTCTGGTAAGATACGATAACTTGGAAATAAATGTACAAAAACAAACGTATCTCTGAGTGATGTGTGAGCGCGTCGGCCAGGCGCTAAAACCAAAAGAACAGAAAAGAGCTTAAGAAAGGTGGAAAGAAGGCTCCAGACGCACCAGAAAGTCTCAAAAAGTCAAAATTATCAACACACAAACATTGTTACATGCATATTACGTCTGTGAAGCACAAAAAGGTTGATTATTTTGCCAATACAAGATGGAATACGTACAGGACAAGCTTACAACGGTGGCTCGGCTTGAAGGGAGACTCTCGGAACGTGGTGGCTGAAAACCACAAGTTTAACAACCACTGTTGATGTTTTAGCGACAAACTTTTTTTTGGTGGATAAGCATGACTCGTTCTTTTTTATGAACTGAAGATTATGTAGTTCCACTTCTGTGGAGCAGGTTGAAACGATAACAGGGTTCACCTTATGGCCTATGGGGCCTCACCTCGCGGAGGGAGCCGCAAATACGGCGCACCTATGCGCTTATGCGGCGCATAGTGTGGCGCGGCACGGTTGCGAGGCTCAAACTGTTTGGTCACCATTTATGTAAACTAGGGCTGTCAAGTTAACGCGTTAATAACGCGTTAACGCAAAAAAAAATTAACGCCACTAATTATTTTAACGCGATTAACGCATGTATATTTTTTTTCCTCGGCCGCCCCGTAGTTTCAGAGCGCATCGAGTTTAAAATACTCACTACTTACAAATATCTGGGATTTATTATTGACCAGAACTTGTCGGAAAATGTTGTCTCAAAGCTACACATAAAATTAGGTTTCTTTTATAGAAACAAATCCTGTTTCTCTTTTCAGACAAGGAGCGATTGATATCTGCAACGTTTTTACCTGTATTGGATTATGGTGATCTGCTTTATATGAATGCCTCTGACCAGTGCCTAAAGAGTGTGGATACTGTGTACCATTGTGTTTTACATTTTATATCTGGATGTGGATATCGGGTACACCATTGCACTTTATATTCTGCTGCTAATTGGCCATCTTTGTCTGCACGCAGACTTTCCCACTTGTTGGGTTTTATTTAGAAATCTCTGCTTGGGCTGGTTCCCTCTTAAATTTGCACCTTTTTGTGTAAAAGACAAAGTCTATATGGCCTGCGCTCCCAAGATTGTATTCAGATGCTGGTTCCTAAAGTAAGAACAGTACTGGGTAAAACAGCTTTTAAATATGCTGCCCCCACTGCTTGGAATAATGTACAGAAGGAGCTGAAACTCCCAGAATGTATCACAAGACACCATTGGTAGATGTGAGTGCTCGTATATACCAAAATTGAAGTCGTTTTACATTTTGCCAGTTTTTAATGATTTTAATAGTTTCTTTTATATTGCATATTTGACTGGCTAATGTGCCATTCTATTTGTGTTTTACAGCTGTATTTGTCTGCCTGTATTGTCTGTGTTTTATCTGTTGTATCTTTGTTCATGCTGCCGTTCTTGGCCAGGTCACTCTTGTAAAAGAGATTTTAATCTCAATGAGTTATTTTACCTGGTTAAATAAAGGATATATACAGCAAGGATTATTTCTGAAACAGTATGGAGCTCAAACGGTGAGAACCTTTTATATTCGGCTTTTTTGCACATATTATCTCCAGTACAGCGTTAGCTCTGAGTGTTAGCGATGCTTGCTAATGTGAACACAGACCATATTACTTCCAAAACACGTTGCGCATTGTTTCTTATACAGCGACATTTCTGATAGGGGACGATAGGTTGTGTGGGCGGAACGTTGCCAGGAGTTCAATGTAACGCCAGCCCACATTTTAGTAATGTCGTCATGACCGCAGCAAATCTGGATCGGCTCCGTTGTACCCCCGTTATTAGAGATGTGGATAAGGAGGAAAAGAAAGATGGTTGTTTTTTCTGATACTTTGTGAGTCTCCTTACACACCAGGGACACATATTCATGTATAAAAGACATAAAAAAGTGCATTTTGCACAATAGGTGACCTTTAAACAATATGTAGGGTGAAGTATGGAAACCATTTTTTTTATTTTCTTGCAATGATTGCAACTAGTTTCTTTTTTGTACTCACTGGGACCGATTTGCCTTGCATTTGGTGTAGTCCTTATTTATCTTTAATATAGTTAATATAGTTTTTTTGGTATGAAATAGGGAACTCAGTTGGACAAATGGGCTACTCTCCAACACCAATCCAAGTTTGTTTTAAACTGAACCAAAACAGTTGCTGCAATCAGAGTTTTAGGATGGGGTCTTTAGCGGGTTTCCCTAACTGTTGCCATTCAGTCATGAATATTTGGTGTTGTACAGATAAGCCTTTAAAACCATGTGACAAGGGCTTTTACGTAGTTTTTTTGATATTCTCAAGCTGTATGCACTTGAAACGATAAACATAATTTCTCTTGCTGCCAGATTGTCTTTATGTAAAGAACAAGATCACAAGGCTAAATAAATTCACGCTTTTTAAGCGGTAAAGTGAAATGTTATCTTATGTTTGTTTACTTATGTAACTTTTATGCTTTTATGATGCTCCAAGGAAAGTTGTTTCATCGTTTGAATTTCAAAGTTGACCACAGTGTACATTGTGTACACAGTGGCACATTAATGCTGCGAAATAAGACCAGAGATTTTTTTGATCTAAAACCTTATTATCTTTGCTGGTCACCTTGCCTAATTGATGTTTATGGTTTGGTCCAGATTGTATGTATTTTTGCTGTACTGGACCTGCAGTAAAAGTGTTGAATTCCAATATTCCAAGAAACTCTCGAGGTGATTTTCTGATTTTGACTGCTAAGGAAGTCCCCCTGCAGCACAGTTAGTCCCAGTTGTTCGATCTCTTTAATAACATATGTTGGATAACTTTAAAACTACAGGGAGTACACAAATGTAAATAAGAGTTTGTTTGCAAGGATGCTGAATACGAGTATGCATGCTCAGCAATACCTCCCTTAATTAAAATAAATGATGCTCCCTTTCTCTCACCACCAATGTGTCCAAACAATACAAAAGCCATGACTCTGTTCCAGGTCTGCAGCCTGTGTTTGCATTGTTATTCAGTCATACATGTTTGTATTCTTCTACATAATCTCTGCTTTGCAGGGTACACAAGAGTCTGCCTTGAAATCAGCTCTAACTGGCCAGTAGTGTTTACTGACCTCTTTATATGTGCTTTTAAAATGCCATTATTACAAGCAAACAGTAGTTTAGAGATGATCAAATGGTTACACAAAGGTGTAGGACAAAGGAAAATGGCATTCATATATTTCTGTTGCGAGGCAGGGACATCCTCAGTGTTAGCAGAGAAGAGTAATAGGGAGTGAGATGTGTGATTGAGGAGAGAAAGGGGCACGTGTCATGCTTGTTGATGAGAGGAAGTCTCACTGGAGGAGGAGCAGGAGGAGCAGACTCTGCTGTCCTGACTAGGGTGAGCAAGTCAGTAAACCATCTGGGATCAAGGAGATGGAGCTGCTGCGGCTCTTTAGGAGCAGTGGGGAGGATCCTGCAGGGGAGGAAGAGAGAAGAGCAAGACAATGTGGAGGCAGGACTGAGACTGGTGGTGCAGCCCAGTGGTTTAAAGTAACTAGGTACATTTACATTTAAGTACTGTGCTTAAGAAACATTTTCCTTACTTGAGTATTTAAATGTTTTGCTTCTTGCTACTTCTACTCCACTACAATTCAGAGATATTATACTGTTTTTCATCAATGTATTATAGTTCTCAGATATATACAAAACATGTCTCTGAAGTGTTTGGCTCGAAATACCAAACAGATCATGCATTGCAGCATCCCATAATCCCCTCTGTTTCAGCCCTGTTTCAAAAGTGCTGATTCTGTGTCTGTTTCTTTAGAATAACATAAGGAGGCACTCTCAATGCCCCTGTGCGAAATATTTGGTAAAAAAAGAACACAATTGTGCTCTAGGAGGAGATTCAGGTGATAAAATGGGGGGGGGGTTGGCTAATGGTTACAAGCCAAATAAATCGTTATGACATCATAAAGTGTCCAAAATCTGATCAGCTCATTTCCATACAGGTTTTTATATAAATGGATCAGGACAAAAAGTGAGCGAATCTTTTTTCCTGAAACTTTCAGAATGTCTTTACACATGTTTATGTATAAAAGACGTGAAATTCGCGGATTCCGGACGCAGCAGTGCAGCTACCAGGTCGCTCTACCCACCGCTACGACAGGAACAGCGCTTCCGGTAAGAGCCGAGGGGGTGGTCTGTGTGTTTACATCCACAACGACTGGTGCATGGACAGCAGGGTTACACATACACATTGCTCTCCCGACCTGGAAGTAATGTCTATCATGTGCAGACCCTTTTACCTGCCCAGAGAGCTGACGGTGGTGATAATTAACACTGTTTATATCCCACCTGATGCTAACGCCAGCATTGCACTTGACCACCTCCAGAGCTTAATAAATAAACAACAGAGGTCCCATCCGGACGGAGTTCATATTGTTGCTGGAGACTTCAATCATGCATGTCTAAAAAATGTGCTTCCCAAATTTGTACAATATGTACGATGTACCACCAGAGGAAAGAACACACTGGACCGGGTGTATTCTAACCTGAAGCATGCTTACAGAGCGGTCCCCACTCCCCCATTTAGCACTTGAGGGTGCTTCGGAGAAACCGACTGAACAAGAAGCTGCTGGTGTCCTTCTACCGGGCGACCATCGAGAGCGTGCTGTCATACTCCATCTCGGGGTGGTATGCAGGATGCTCAGCTGCGGACAAGAAAGCCCTGCAGAGAGTGATCAGGATGGCAGAGAAAACCATCAGCTTCCCCCTGCCCTCTCTAGAACACATCTCCACCTCCCGCTGCCTCAGCAGAGCTAACAAAATTATAAAGGACAGCTCTCACCCAGGTCACAGACTGTTCTCTCTCCTGCCTTCTGGGAGGAGATACAGGAGCTTCAAGTCACGGACAAACAGACTCAAAAACAGTTTCTACCCCTGGGCCGTCAGGCTGCTCAACCTCCACACATAATGCAATAACTGTAACCATTCTCACACATACTATACACATACTATTTTGTATATCAATATTTTTAACTATTTATTCCCCCGTATGATTGTATGTTGTCTGTCCTATTGCCGTGTTTTTTAGTGTTATGTATGTGTTTGTATTTTTTGCACACCGGGACAGAGTTGCACTCTGAATCTCGTTATACTCTGTGTATAATGACAATAAAAGGCTCTCTAAATCAATCTTCCTATTCCAATCCCAAAAAACTATTTTCCATCTTCTCCACCCTCTTGGACCCCCCCAAAGCCCCTTCCCCCTCCTCCCTTCTGTCAAGCGACTTTGTTAACCACTTTGAAAAAAAGGTTGATGATATTCGCTCTTCTTTTTCTGACTCACCTTTACTCACCGCTGGGTCACCAGACCCTCCTTTCACCCACACACTAACCTCCTTTTCCCCTCTCTCTCCAAGTGAGGTTCTTACCCTCATTACCTCTGTCCGCCCTACCACCTGTCCTCTGGACCCTATCCCCTCAAACCTCCTTCAGACTATCGCTCCTGATATTCTGCCGTTTCTCACCCATTTAATCAACACTTCTCTAACTTCTGGTCACATTCCAAACAGTCTCAAGGAGGCAAGAGTAAACCCTCTCCTAAAGAAACCGACTCTCAACCCGTCTGATGTTATAAACTACAGGCCTGTCTCTCTACTCCCGTTCCTGTCTAAAACACTTGAACGCGTCGTCTTTAAACAACTCTCCTGTTATCTCCATCAGAACAACCTTCTGGATCTGCACCAGTCTGGTTTCAAGGCAGGTCACTCCACAGAAACTGCTCTCATTTCTGTCTCTGAGGAACTGCACACGGCTAAAGCAGCCTCCCTCTCCTCTGTCATCATCCTGTTGGACCTGTCTGCTGCATTCGACACGGTGAACCATCAGATCCTCCTTCACACTCTTCAAGAACTTGGAGTTTCAGGCTCTGCACTTTCCCTCCTCACCTCATATCTCAAAGACCGTACTTACAGGGTAACTTGGAGAGGGTCCGAGTCCGACCCTTGTCAATTAACTACAGGGGTCCCTCAGGGCTCTGTTCTTGGTCCCCTCCTCTTCTCCCTGTACACAAACTCGCTCAGATCAGTCATTAGCCCGCATTGGTTTTTCATACCACGGCTACGCTGACGACACCCAATTCATTCTGTCCTTTTCCCGCACAGAGACCCAGGTCGTCGCACACATCTCTGCTTGTCTAGCTGACATCTCTCAGTGGATGTATGATCATCACCTCAAGCTCAACCTTGACAAGACTGAACTGCTTTTCCTTCCGGGAAAAGATTGTCCCACTCTTGACCTGACAATCAACATCGGCACCTCTGTTGTTTCCCCGACTCAGACTGCAAGGAATCTGGGTGTGATCCTAGATAACAACCTGTCCTTCACTGCAAACATCGCTGCTACAACCCGTTGCTGCAGATACACGCTCTACAACCCAGAAAACAACGCAGGTTCTGGTCCAGGCTCTCGTCATCTCACGCCTAGACTACTGTAACTCCCTCCTAGCTGGTCTACCTGCATGTGCCATCCGACCTCTGCAGCTCATCCAGAAGGCAGTGGCTCGTCTGGTCTTCAACCTTCCAACATTTTCCCACACCACTCCGCTCCTCCGCTCACTTCACTGGCTTCCGGTAACTGCTAGAATTCACTTCAAGACACTGGTACTTGCGTGCCATGCTGCGAATGGATCTGGCCCTTCCTACATCCAGGACATGGTTAAACTGTACACCCCAGCGCGTGCACTACGCTCTGCATCAGCCAAACGACTCGCTGCACCCTCGCTGCGAGGGGGACCCAAGTTCCCATCAGCAAAAACATGTGGGTTTGCTATCCTGGCTCCAAAAGGGTGAAATGAGCTCCCCATTGACATCAGGACAGCAGAAAGCTTGCACATCTTCCGGCGCAGACTGAAAACCCATCCCTTTCGACTCCACTTCGAGCGATAGAATTACTAACAAAGAACTGCTAACAGAGCACTTATATAATAATAAAGGACTGGCTTATCTATAGCCAGTTGAGTAGCACTTGAAATGTTTGGCTCTATGAAACCTGATGTACTTATATGATTCTGTTTTCTTCAAGGTTGTGTCTTCCTGGTCGAATGTACTTATTGTAAGTCGCTTTGGATAAAAGCGTCAGCTAAATGCAATGTAATGTAATGTAATGTAATCCAGGACTACGGATCCAGGACACATGATTCAGGATCCAGGACCGCAGCAACAGGATCAGCCACGACCAAAAAAGAAATTTGGGGGAAGCTGGGTTATTCGGAACATGAGAGTTCACCGGTACAGACAGACAGAAGGAAGAAGTAAGGTGTCCACCGACAGTCTAAGCCTATAGCAGCAAAACTAACGTGTCTACGTACATGGACTGCCTTAGGATAGGTTGAGGGAAAGGGGTAGCAAGTAAGAAGTAAGGAACAGAGGTGGAGAGGCACAATGTGTCTAGGTACATGCACTCCCTTAGGATAGGGAAAAGAGTAGGAACTAAGATGTATGCGCAACATCTATACAATGAGCACATTGCTCCTAAAAGTTTTTTTTTGGCACTGACACCAATCAACAGTTTTGCGTAGACTCGGCACTGATCAAGGCACTTATATGCCTCTCCCTGCTTCCACCGTACACACACAACCAAATGACATCTATACCATGAGCGCATTGCTCCTAAAAAGTGTTTCTGGCACTCTTACCTCATTCACACCAACGCAACTCCGGTTCAAGCTCCGTGCTAGAGCTTTTCAGGTTCAGAACCAGGTCTTCGGTTTAGCTCTGACTCTTTTCACACCGCCCAGAGTCCGACTGGTAATGTGTCGTTGCGTCAACGTTTGCGTCATGACGTAACCATTTGCGTGCCTGCTTCATAAAGCCAAACCGCGCGGATGAAATCAGTTGCATTCATTTCCTATGGCTCTATCTGCAGCTTTTCCGGAGTCATTTCTGTGGTTTAGTTATATTCTTATAAAAAAGTGTACTCGTGTCAATAAAGGTTTTTTTAAAACACAACTGCTTCCGAGGTCGGTCTTATTTCTTAAGGTGGACTGAACCATGAGTGTGGAGTAACGTTGTATCTTTCATTTAAATGAACTGTAACCTTCACCCAGGTATGTAACAGCTGTTCTCAAATGAACATGTGAAGTAAAGTTTAATATTTATAGTTTTATAGATTTATAATGAGAGGTGATCAACGTGAATGCTCAGGTTCCACCTTAACACGCAGACACGTTGCTTCACCATGAGCAGAAACCTTTATATATACAGTCTATGGCAGAAACACTGAAACTCTTGTTAAGTTTCTCCATCGTTGTGTACAAACTGGATAAAACGCGGGCTTTTTGTTGTTGTTCAGGAGTTGATCCCGCCCCTGCCCCTGCCCCTGCCCCCACCTCGACGTAAGCGTGACGTATGTGGTGCTTTTGCTCTGGCCGGACAATTTTTTGGTGCTTGAAACGAACCGGATTCCGGAGCTAAGAGGCTGCTCCGCTGCGGTGTGAAGAGGAAAACCCGGTGCTTTTCAAGCTCCAGCTCCGAACCGGCCCTGAAACACCGTTGGTGTGAATGAGGTATGTGAAGCCCCTGTGGGTTCATCTGGAGAGGGTGTGGCTGTGCTGCATCCAGCCTCCTTGATTGCCTTGATTGCAGTAACTCAGGGCACCTGGGTCTGGTGCCCTGCAGTTATTTAAAGCCTCTGCTCCTCACTGTCTCCTTCTCTGCTTCTCCCTGCAGGCACCCCGGTTTTGTTGAGTATGCTATGAGTTTCTTCAGTTGCTTCACTTTGTGGACTCTCACACTCATACATGTCCATACAATCCTCACCCTGCATTTACACTACTGATACTACTGACATCCACACCTCATACTTTATTTGCTTTGGACTTAATTAATTTGGTTGATTTGAATGTTTTGCTTAAATAAACACATTTTGTTAAACGTGGATATGGTGTGTCTCCTCTTTGTTGTGGCCTTTTGAGCCAGGTCATAACAGGCACTGACACCAATCAACAGTTGTGCGTTGACTCGGCAGGGATCAAGGCACGTATATGCCTCTCCCTGCTTCCACCGTCTACACACAACTACATTACATACCATCAGTAAGGAAAATGAGTAAGAACTAAGATGTATAGGTGAAGAGGCGCAACGGGTCTACGTCAATGCACTCTTATTAGCTCCGTTGTACCCCTGTTTTTAGACATGTGGGTAAGGAGGACAAGAGAGTACCTCCAGTCGGGATGTTATAAAGGCATGGATGAGAGTTTCTGCTGCGGTGGATGCGTGCAATGTTTTTGAGGTGGAAGAAGGCGGTTTTTGTGACCCGGTTGACATGGAAGGAGGAAAGTGAGAGCGGGGTCGAGGATGATACCAAGGTTACGGACGTGAGTTGAGGGGTTGACAATGGAGCCGTCAATGTTTAGAGAGAAGTCCTGGGTGGAGCGGGTTAGTGAGTTTGGGCCAATAATGAATATTTCAGATTCATCACAATTTAGTTTCAGAAAGTTGCATCCATGTTTTGATGTCAGTGAAGCAGTTGGTGAGTTGGGAGTGGGTGGTTGCAGAAATAGTTTCTGTTATCATTATTATCATCATAACTGAAAGAACCAAATGCCAGAGATATCAACAATTAACCCTATCTGTATGTACAAAAAAGTTACCCTTCAATAAGTAAAGGGCAACTATTAATTGTGGTTTTAAATGCCACAGGCAGGTTGTTATAATGTATGTTGTTGGTCATTTGTTGGAATGGTATGTCTGAAACCATTCTCCTCATGAACACCATCAGACCACCAAAACAGTGAATCATTTATGAAAACTAAAATGTAATAAAATGAAAATCAATCCTTATAAATATCAGATTAGTACTGTCTGCTGTTTGTATCAGTCCATTAAAGCATTTTTAATTTGCTGTTTCCATGGGTCTTTCCTTTGAAACTTCCTCTGGCACACAGGAAATGTTTCATTTTATGTTGCCAGAAGCAGCAGAATTGTGTGTGTGGAATAAATAGAAGATAAGCTCCTGCAGCTACAGCCAGATACTCAGCTTTTATCAACAGAAAAACTGAGATATTGCACAATATTGCACACAGCGTTAGATTGACGGCTGATACTTTGGGATTTGTTGGTTGTTTTGCAACCAGTGTGTCATCAAAATACATTTAAAAAGCCATATTTTTAAAGGGTTTATAGAGGAGTCAGGCAGTTGTTCAATGAGTTGAAAGACACTTATGGATGATGTTTGCCTCAATAGGCGCTTTCACACCGGAAAAAAAGTTCCCGGAACTTTTATTTCCTGGAACTATCTAGTAAATCGCGTTCACACCGGAATAAGTCCCTGAGGGAGCCTCCGATGTCACTTCTTCTGCTTTGGGTTTACTGGCAGGCCGCAAACAACTTCACGTCGTATACTGCCACCCGAAGTCCCCGGCCGGAAGTCCCCGGAGTTGGGGACTGGCCATCCGAGTAAATCGCCAGAAGCGCCGACACCCATACTTGCCAGCCCTCCCGATTTTCGCGGGAGACTCCTGATTTCATTGCCCTCTCCCGGTTTCCTCCCGGGGTCATATTTCTCCCGCATTTCTCCCGATTTCTGACAAAATCAGATTTACTCACGGCTTTTTCTACTCTGACTTTAATACAGCTACACCATTGTTTGGGTTCCATGGTAGCGCGTCTCTTTAGTAACGCCACCGCGCGCAACTGAAAGTCTGAGAGGGTGTTCAGCATGGTGAGGAAGATTGTTACAGAAAACAGAACAAGAATCGACAACTCTACCCTCTGCTCGCTTCTTTCCTGTAAAATACAGGTCCCATACATATGCTCCATCAAGGATGGTGCTACAGGCAGCAAGGCATTGCACTTACAACTACAATAGGCATGTGTAGATGTTCTTTTCATCTTTAAAAGTCAGTTTCCCCGCTGCGAGGCTCCGGCGCTAGAGGTGTTGTGAAGAAATGGATTTCAGCAGCGTGGCTGCACTGAGACGACTAAAATGGAGGAGAGTGGAGGTGCACACAGGTAGAAGTCAAAGACACAATGGAGCAGAAAAGGGTTTGATGAATTTTTAGATACATGGACAGGAAGAAAACAAGACAGGTAGAAAAAGAAGTGGTGATAAAATACAGGAGATACACAATTTGACTACAAAATATAAAAAAACAATGAAATGCAGCAACGCCAAGAAATGTAAAATCATCATCTCATCATTATGTTTTCCGTTTTACATATTGATTACTGCAGCTTTAATTAATCTCAACATTACTTCCATTGATTATATAGTTAAAATAAACGGTCATTTAACAACACAGAGTTGGAGAAATGTTGCTTTGATCAGATTTCCTGTTACACTGAGGGCTTTTTCTCTCAGCACTGTATTGAAATGTTGAGTGTGTGCGACATATTTGACACATTTAGTTGAACGACATACGTTGAGTGCATATCAAGAACACAGACTTGTGCACAAGCCTGCTCCTTGAGAAGTAGAAAAAAACAACTAACTGAGTAACCAGAAGCATTAGTAACTGTGGGATAGAATGTTTTACACGAAAAAAGAAGGCTTCGAGGAACCTTTTGATGTATAATAAAGTGAAGCAGGAGTACAAAAAAATGTGTGCACATCAGAAAAACCTTTCTTGCTTATTCATTGTTAACTTTTAACATGACTTTGAACAAACTTAGAATATTTTACTAATATCAGATGTTGATGATTAATAGAAATGTTTTCATTCTGCTTGCATTTATTAAGAATAGAGTTAGTTTTGAGAAAACACTGCACTGAGAACATCTTCAGAGCCCCTCTTTTTCACATTTAGTTATGTTCCTGTCTTATATTGTTAAAATAAATGTTTACCCTCATTAATGTACTCTCATCTATGTATAGACAGGTGTATGCCATTATACAACATTGCAACCAACCTACATTTCAATTCTCATATAGCAAAATGTCTAAATACTGAAGTGAATGTGCTCTTTCTTTTTTTCTTCTTTTTAACATATGTAAAATCTTGTTTTCTCTGTTTTGTGTATTGAGTCAAGATTTGAAAGGGAATTTTTTTTACGATTTTAGTGCAAGGTTGCAATACAATAAAACCTATTGACTTTTATAATGAACTGTATCTCCTTTGAGAATATTTCAAAATTGAGATATGTGTTCTTCTTGTGTTCCATTAAATGCCAGTGTAATTCCAAAATGAGTTATCAGACCTTGTAAAATAAAAATGTTGGTTTATATAACCAAAATGTTTATGAAATACAATAATTGCAAATTCCATTTTCAATTCGGTGTTGCAAATAAAATACTGACGTTGAATTAATGCTACAGTTTTTTATTTACACCTTCCATGATTCCATGATGCATAAGGTATCAATTAAGGCATTTTAATTGGAGCGTAAATTCCAGCAAAGAATTTCAGGATGTCTAAAACGGAATCTACAGACTCCACAGCAAAAATGCTTTATTATTCAACTGTGTAAATTAGAGCGACATCAGGGGAAAGAACATTGAGTTATACAACAGGCAGCAGCACTGTCTCTCTGTTTTAAAGCAGTCCATCCATGGTCCTGAGTGCTACAGCACACAGTTGTTGTTGTTGTTGTTGTTGTTGTTGTTGCCCATACAGTGCATGACTCATCAGTACACACACACGCACGCACACACACACACACACACACACACACACACACACACACATACGCACACACTGTATTTCTACAATTGTGTTCTCAGAAGGCAATCCAAGTAATGATATATGCGAAACCCCATCTGTGTTCCATTTTCAATTTGGCACATCCTGCAAACACATTTGTATGCAATCCATTTGCAATGGGAGCATATTTTCACACCACACAACATATTGATATGATAAATCTCAAGATTGGATTTCGAATAAAGTTGACTTTGCTGTGATATCTTCACAAACAGCATGTGTGGAAGCCATTTTCCAACACAATTTATCGTTTATAGCAATAATGATAACATATATTCTTAATGGCATCATTCATTAACAAAGAAAAATAGGACCTGCAATGAAAGTAATGGAGGATTTAGAGTATAAAAGCTTTAGATGATTGAATAATTGATTGCAGGAATAATGTGTTTTATGCAAGTGAAGTAAGTGGCTGTTTCTTAGTCAACTGTTGTTGAAGACTGGGAAAAAGTAACCAAAGTAATGATGACAAAGCATCAATTCTTCATGCATCATTGCAAAGAAACCCACAAAAAACACCCTTACAACATAATAAAGATGTTGTCAATCCCACACCAATGAACAAAGCTGTTTGTATTTACATTTATAGGAAATAATATAAATATTTAATTATATTTTAACCAAAATGTAACATAATGAAGCTATTTTGAGGCCTATGATTTTGATGTAATAGGCTTCTTGAATATTTGAATATAAAAATTGATGTTAAAGGTTTTTCCAGAATAAAAATCTTAGCCTTTGTCTACATTTAGATTCATCTTACTGGACTCATAAATCTAATATTCTCCTTTTAGACTTGTTTTGGTCTTCAAAATCTGCTATCTTTGTTTGTCTACCATTTGATAGGTAGTTCAGGATTCTATTTTCATGAAAGGAAAACAGCTGTCTGCGGTGGAAACAAAGTAAGAGTCACTCTAAACATGTAATGCAGGCCATATAACAAGAACATCGGCTGAAAGACGCTAAAACACTGTCGAAATCAGGGGAACGGCATATTTTGGGGATATCTATCACTATTGGTGACTCTGTTATATATATAAATTGTGATTAGTGCAGCAATCAAGTAGATATTATGTGACAAAAGAATTATTTGTAAAACCAAAGACGTTAAAACGTAGTGCATATCTCATTTGAGGACCAAACTTATCAATTGATTTTTCCACAAGATGATATGCAAACATGGCACCACAGTGTTCGAGGTTGAAAAAACCAACCTCATTATCCTCCCTGTGACACCGCAAAGCTATTGCAGCTGTGTTTGTTTTGAAATTGGAAAGGGGTAATGTGAGTATTTGACCTGCAGTATTCAGTAATTCCAATTACACCAGTTTAATCCCACCTCATTTTAAAACAGCAGCCTCTTCTCACCTAGACGGCTTCGAATCGATCACATCACATCCTTTAATTTAAAAAGTCATTAAATCAGACCGGAATTCCAGACTTTCTCATCGAGCATAGGCCAACTCTATTCGTCCCTCCTCCCTCGTTGGATTCTGCTTAGCTCCACATTACCCTGAGCAGCTGTTTGGGAAAATCTAATTATGCATGGAGATGAAATTCAAATTCAGCTGACAGAGTAACTTATGATTTATTGATACTTCGGAGCAGACATTAATATTGTCATTATGATTAAGGCTCATCCGACGATCGGCTCCAATTTTGGTATCTTTATTATCTTTCTGTCACTGTGCAGGGAAGTTGATCTTGTGTTGCGGCCACACTGATTGTCAGCCAGTGGGGTTTTTACAGTAGGGCTTCCCTTGTTATGCTTAACCTTTCCAAAGGTTGCATTGCTTCGTTTGACATTTCAGAAACAGCCAATTTGCTTCGACAGGCACGCCATCACTGAATGACACAACCTCTTTCTTCGACGTGCTGCATTACCTGTTTGTCAAAGCACTATGCTCTATGAAACTATGTTTGGTGATTAATGTTTTTTAATGATAAAATACCGTAGTTCAAGAATGTACTGGATGCATGTGTAGATAATTGAAAAATATATTTATCTCAAAGTGTAAAAGCATGTTTTATTTTTCTTAATACTTTAATAGCATTTCCTTGAGCAAGGCTGAATTGCAAAGATTTTTTGTTTGAACCGATGTTTTTGGAGCAGCTTTTATGAAAGTAAGGGAAAAACTACTTGAAAACACAATAGCTACTACAACATGTTTTATTCTGGCCTCACTACACTGGCTTCCAATTTGGTTCCGAATTGATTTTAAAATCCTTTTATTTGTTTTTAAAGCCTTAAATGGGCTGGCTCCTGCCTATATAGCCGAACTCCTCCATCACTACACTCCAGCCAGAGCCTTAAGGTCGAATGATCAGCTGCTGCTGGTAGTGCCCAAGACCAGGCTCAAAACCCGAGGTCACCGAGCCTTCGCAGCAGCTGGCCCCAGGCTCTGGAACACTCTGCCCCTCCATGTGAGGTCGTCCGAGACACTAGGGTTTTTTAAATCCTCACTAAAAACACACTTCTTCTCCCTGGCCTTCTAGTCAGAGCGGAGCATGACACCTGACTATTCCCTGTGTTTTTGTTTTTTATATTTCTGTTGTAAATGATTGTCTTTTATTGTGATTGTAGTAATGTGTTTTTTCTTTACATGTACAGCACTTTGGCTCGACCACAAATCGCTTTTAAATATGCTATATAAATATGCTATATAAATAAAACTTGATTTGATTTGATTTGATTTTTCAACAATATATTATAGGTCTCAGATATATTAAAAACATGTCTCTGAAGTGTTTGCCTCAAAATACAAAACAGATCATAGCATGCCAGAAACCCCTGTTTCAGTCATTAAATCAGACCGGAATTCCAGACTTTCTCATCGGGCTGAAGGCCATCTCTATTCGTCCCTCCATACATGTGAAAATATCAGAGCATTAAGGGCTAAAGAGTCAAATATTGCCCTCCTGGGTTGGTGAAAACAGAGTTCAGAGTGAATATTGGTCTATTGTTCGTCAGATGGCCAGAACAATAAGCCCAAATGGATGATGATAAATACTTTTGCTATCTTTCTGCTGGTTTTGTCATACAACTTGATATGATAATATCTCAGTGTTGTGTTTACAGCAGGACAAACAATAATGAGTAAATGCAGTTTTGAGTATTATGAATAAATACACTTGAATGTTCTAAAAGTATACAAATTCAAACTCACTCAACTCAAGAACACCCTCCGTTGTTGTTTATAAAACTCCAGTATTACATTTGAACCTGGAATGTGTTTTTAATATTCAACTGTGTGAAAAGTTAATATATATATATATTAGGGCTGTCAGTCGATTAAAATATTTAATCGCGATTAATCGCATGATTGTCCATAGTTAATCGCGATTAATCGCAAATGAATCGCACATTTTTTTATCTGTTCTAAATGTACCTTAGAGGAATATTTTTCAAGTTTTTAATACTCTTATCAACATATGAGTGGACAAATATGCTTTATGCTAATGTTTATTATCATTTGAACAATGACAAATATTCTCATGAATATTAACCACAACAACCTGGAACCTCTCTCATACAATACAAATTGTGTGTGTGTGCGTGTGCGTGTGCGTGTGTGTGTGTGTGTGTGTGTGTGTGTGTGTGTGTGTGTGTGTGTGTGTGTGTGTGTGTGTGTGTGTGTGTGTGTGTGTGTGTGTGTGTGTGTGATCGTTGGAGCTATGTGCAACTCAAGGCATATGCTCGAACGGGAGCTGCCTGGACGCTGCAATCATGTTGCTGCAATCATGAGTGTGCTGACTTCTCGTACAATGTCCCGCTGTCTGTCTTCCTGCATAAAGTCAAGTGCTCGGTGCAGTTGTGTGGATGGAGCGCTCCTCTGTTTTCATTTAAACAGCTCCTTATATCCGTTAGCGCAGCTAGCTAGCACCAGATGCTAACAACAACAATAGCCGCGTTCACACTGCGGTACGGTAATGCACGTAAGAGGTCTCTCTCTCGCTCGCTCGCTCGGGCCACACACACACACACACACACACACACACACACACACACACACACACACACACACACACACACAACACACACACACACACACACCCTCCCGGTCCTCCCGATGGCCAGTCGGTGCCTGCCGGTGAGCGTGGAAGTGTGGTCTGCCACAAGCGGGCGGCAGGAGCGGGGCTGTCAGCATCAGCTTGTAGATGGTGTTTTAAACTCGATGCGCTCTGAAACTACGGGGCGGCCGAGGAAAAAAAATACACCTGCGTTAATCGCGTTAAAATAATTAGTGGCGTTAATTGTTTTTTGCGTTAACGCGTTATTAACGCGTTAACTTGACAGCCCTAGATCAAACATAACATGGGATTTAAAGAACAACCATTACTCAATGGAGATGCAGTACCATCGGTCTTTCTGGTGTCATCACCGACCAGGACACCAGTTCGGCCAGTAGAGAAATCGCCCTCTGCAAGTGTGAAGCGACGGAGGAGCAGAAGTAGTGCTCGGAGTAAGAATAAGGTATGTTATAGCGCATTTCCATTGCAGCGGCTAGCCTCGTTTTAACGTCCTTTAGCGTCCAGTCCAGGACAGTTTTTGGTGGCCTTTCCATATAGCGTAGTACCGGCTAGTGTGTATTTTACCCCAGTTTTTTCCGGCCCCATAAAATCGTGATTCTATGGCCAGGGACAACGAAGCTGAGTATGCTAAACTAGAGAGGGAATCGCTAGCAAGGGTGGTACTACATGCATACATATAGTATCTTATATCATCTTCCCATTATACACACATGCATTTCCAAACATTTGGACTACCTATGTTGCAAATGTATTATCTTTTCAATGTACACACGGCATCTATTGCACGTCTGTCCGTCCTGGGAGAGGGATCCCTCCTCTGCTGATCTCCCTGAGGTTTCTCCCATGTTCCCTTTAAACTGGGGGTTTTCTTCGGAAGTTTTTCCTTGTACGATGTGAGGGTCTAAGGACAGAGGGTGTCGTATTGTCATACTGATATGTATGGCTGAATTCCCCCATCCAATCTCTTCACATTGGTCAAAACTTGTTCCTCTGCTGACGAGTCCGAACTGAAATACTCATGTTTCCGTGTGTTGACAAAGTGAACGCATGGATGACGTCACGACCATCACGTGACTACTGAAAATGGCAAACATGGCGGCGGCCAGACGGAATATACAGGTCTTGATAAAAAAGAGCTATAAAATCATTATTTACCAGGGAATATCGCTGATTTCTTCAGGGTATGGTTTAAACATAACGTTTCACTAAATACTGAAGTTTTGATTAATTATCTAATGAGTGGACCATTCCTTTAAAGCAGTTGAGAATGGCCGATTTGTCAGTGAAAGTGTCACGATCTGTCTGTGTTGTGTTTTGTCTTGTCTTTTTCTGTCTTTGGTTTCATGTTTTATTTTGAAAAGTGTTCACCCCCTGTCTTGCCTGTTGCTTTCTGTCTGTTTTCCCTCCTACCTAATTACCCGATTGTGTTCACCTGGAGCCCCTGTGTTTTCTCCTCCCTCCTCACCTGTGTCTTGTTTGTGTGATTAGTCTTGTGTGTATTTAAGTTCTGTTTTTTCTGTCTGTCATTGTTGGTTCATTGTTTGTCTTTCACTGTGTTCACAGGTTAGTGTACTGTTTGTTCCTAAAACCTTGAAATAAAGGTATTTTTTCTGTTTATTCTGCATTTGGGTCCTGCCTGCTTCTCTCAACCCTAACAGAATGAACCAACCACAAATGGACCCAGCAGATGATCCATTTGAAGTTGAATTACAACATGTTACCTTTTATTTGGCTTGCTGCTTTGATTGGTGGAAGGGAGCGTCCAGTGTTCGGCAGAAGAGGGCCGCTCTGGTAGAGGCGCTCCGGTTGGCAGCAGAGAAACCGTGTTTTGTTGAGTTCTTACCTGACTGGATTTTGGACTTCCTTTCGACATGTGATTCCCGGCCTGCTAGCCCCCTGCCTGCCAATTCCCAACCTGATGCCATACGTCTCGGTGTGTTCCGTCTGGACTCAACCCCTGCTTCTTCCCCATTTCCTGCTCCTGTCCAGGAGCCGTTCTCGGGTACTCGTCTGGCTTTTGGAGGTCCACGGAGCCTCCAAAAGGCTCCTAAGAGAAGGAGTCGCAGGTCCAGGCTAGCAGCCCGAGCCACAGAAGCCATGCTTTGGGCTCCAGTACAGGCCCCAGCAGCCATGGTCCCGGCTTCAGTACCGGCCCACACAGCCATGGTTCCGTGCTCCAGTGCCGGCCCACACAGCCATGGTACCGTGTTCCGGTTCGGTGCCCAGCAGCCATGGTGCCTGCTCCAGTACCGGCCCACACAGCCATGGGTCCAGCCCCAGTTCTGGCCCCAGCAGCCATGGTCCCGGCCTCAGTTCTGGCCCTAGCAGCCATGGTTTCCGGCTCCAGAACCGGCCCACAAAGCCATGGATCCGTGCACCATACCGGCCCACACAGCCATGCTTCCGTGCTCCATTACCTGGCTTACACAGCCAGGGTTGTTATCTGTGTGTGATTATTCTAGCGTCCAGGAGAGAAGTTTAAAAAGGAGACTAAATGGAGTCTCTGAGAAGGTTCAAATTGGTACTTTAATTAATAAAAAGCGTGATAATGTCACAAACAGAATATTGTCCGAACAGGAGAGAAAAGCTGCAGCTCCCTCTCCCTTTGGTGGCCGTGCAGAAGAGCTTACAAGCATTCGTCTTTCCCGCTTGCTCGCTGTTCGCTCCTCCTCTCTGGGAGCTGTAGTGACGCAGGGGACTTCCCCCCTCGTTCTCCTGTGTCCGATATCGCGTTAAACAGAGGATTTCAACATTTTACATTCATTGCTTACTTCCCCATGCCTTTTCTCCTCCTTATCTCTTTCATAACATTATATGTAATACATGTTAACGGCGTCAATAGCCACTTTAATGATACTAATGGGCGGTAGTCCCGGATGTCGTCATGACGGATTTTCAGAATAAAAGCTTAGTATTGAGAACTTCCGGGTTTTTCCAGAATAAAATAGCATTTAAACTGACGGTATGTTTAAGGTACATTATGCCATAAAACATTGATTTTAATTTCTAACAGGGTCCAAGCTTCTGTTCCGTGCCCAACAGCCATGGTTCTGGCTCCAGAACCGGCCCCAGCAGCCATGGTTTCGCTCCAGGACTGGCTCTCCGGCCGACGCCGACTCCCCGTGTCCTGTCGGTGTACCGGCCGATGCCAGCTCCCCGTGTCCTGTCGGCATTCTGACCGACTCCAGCCCCCCGTGTTCTGTCGGCGAACCGATGGTCTCAAGTCCCCTCTCGAGTCCCCTCTCCAGCAGAGGTCGCGTTAACCGAATATTTTCCGTCTATGACGGATTTTCTTTAACAATGACGGACAAATCTGAAAACAGTCCGTCATTTTGACAGATTAGAACAAACTCAGAACAGCGCCAAAGTTTCCCCGCAGCGAGGCTCTGGTGTTATGCATGCCCTCCAAAAAGGAAATGATACCGTTTCCAAACCTAACTGAGCCGTACAAATCATTGAAATGTCTGTGAGTTTTGGCTTTACGCTGTGCACGCTCCCGCGAGGTGCAGCAGCCATGCATAACACGGCACATGTGAACTGTCCCCCCCCCGTTAACAGTTCACGAGCATGCTCCCCCCCCCCCCCCCTCGTCAGTGTTGTGTAAAGGCCGACGGGTAATTCTGGATTTTGACAGAAGTTTTACGATCCTGTCCGTCAAAATGACGGGCAGCGAAAAAGTCTAGCGCAACCTCTGCTCTCCAGTCACCTCTCCAGTCAGCTCTCAAGTCTCCTCTCGAGTTCCCTCTCAGGTCCCCTCTTGAGTCTCTTCTCGAGTCCCCTCTCAAGCCACCTCTCGAGTCCCCTCTCGAGTCCCCTCTCCAGTCCCCTCTCCAGTCCCTACTCAAGTGCCGTTGGAGGTTCCGCTGGGGGTCCTGCCAACTCCATGTCCTGTCCCGTTGGGGGTCCCGCCAACTACTCTTCTGCCGGGGGTCCTGCCAACCCTATGTCCTGTCCCGTTGGGGGTCCCGCCGACTACTCTTCTGCCGGGGGTCCTGCCAACCCTGTGTCCTGTGCCGTT
The DNA here is from genome assembly GCF_902827115.2 of Pseudochaenichthys georgianus. Taxonomy (NCBI): domain Eukaryota; kingdom Metazoa; phylum Chordata; class Actinopteri; order Perciformes; family Channichthyidae; genus Pseudochaenichthys; species Pseudochaenichthys georgianus. Next base: position 14,338,172 of record NC_047522.1, on the reverse strand, counting down.
GGAGGCCCCGCCGACTACTCCTCTGCCGGGGGTCCTGCCAACTCCATGTCCTGTCATGTTGGGGGTCCCGCCGATGCCTGCTCTGCCGGGTTTCCTGCCAACGCTGTGTCCTGTCCTGTTTGGATCCCATCGACACCCGCCCTTGCTCCGTCGTGTGTTCAAATGACACCAGCCCATGTTCAGTCCAGGGTCTCGTCTACGTCTGACCTGCCAAGGGTTCCACCAGCTCCTGCCCGTCCTCGAGCCCGGCCCCGTGACTTTCCCGGCCGCGGTCCTCGCCCTCGAGCCCGGCCCCCTGACTTTCCCGGCCGCGGTCCTCGCCCTCGGGCCCCGCCCCCTGACTCTTCCAGCCGCGGTCCTCGCCCTCTGGCCCGGTCCCCTGACTCTTCCAGCCACGGTGTTTGCCCTCGAGCCCTGGCCCCCGAGCCGGGCCCCTGACTTTCCCGGCCGCGGTCCTCGCCCTCTGGCCCGGCCCCCTGACTCTTCCAACCACTGCCTTCTCCCTCATGCTCGGCCACCTGAGTTTGCCCGCTGTGGCCTTCGCCCCTTTGTGAACTCTATCTTGCCCCCTGGTCGTCCGCCTGAGACCCCCACCGCGAACTCTGCCTTGCCCCTGGGCCGTCCGCCAAGATCCCTTCCGGGTCCTCCACTTTGCTCCTGGGCTGTCAGTCCAAACCCGTCCTCCAGACCCCCTCGACCCACCCTGATGGACGTTTTTTTTGGACGTTTGTTGGACTTTTTTGTGTTTTGGGACGTCTGGGATCCGTCTGGGATCCGTCCCTTGAGACGATCTGTCTGTGTTGTGTTTTGTCTAGTCTTTTTCTGTCTTTGGTTTCATGTTTTATTTTGAAAAGTGTTCACCCCCTGTCTTGCCTACCTAATTACCCGATTGTGTTCACCTGGTGCCCCTGTGTTTTCTCCTCCCTCCTCACCTGTGTCTTGTTTGTGTGATTAGTCTTGTGTGTATTTAAGTTCTGTTTTTTCTGTCTGTCATTGTTGGTTCATTGTTTGTCTTTGACTGTGTTCACCGGTAAGTGTTCTGTTTGTTCCTAAAACCTTGAAATAAAAGGTATTTTTTCTGTTTATTCTGCATTTGGGTCCTGCCTGCTTCACTCAACCCTAACAGAAAGTTTGTGAGTCTGTAACAATGCAGGCTGGTAATTTATTTTTAGTTTCTGTTCCAAATCAATGTTGTATTACCTTCCAGAATTTATTTGGATCATTTAAGTTACTAGTAGTATTAGAGATGTAGTACTCAGATTTAGCCTTTTTAACGAGGAAGGTAAAACGATTTTGGAGTTGTCTAAAAACAATCCAATCCGCTTGGAATATTCTGGCCCTTGACCAGGCAACATCCCTTTCCTTTAGAATGCTGGCCAGTTGAGGACTAATATAAGCCAGGGATGTTTTAGCCCTTTCACCCTAAATGTACAGAAAGGAGCATGTTTGAATACCATGCCAGTTCAACATCACTAATGAGAGATCTTGTTCCAATCAAAATCCCACAGGTCACGAAAAAATGCTTGCTCGCATAAATGTTTAAAATCATGTTTAAAAACGATTTGTGGTCTTGTTTTTGGAAGCTTAGCTTGCCTGATTGTAGCTAAAGCGCAATGGTCACTCATGTCATTTGCAAAAATACCAATATCCAAAAACTTTTGAGGCGCATTTATAAAAATAAATTGATAAGCCGATTTATCTTGGTGTTTAAGATTAGGACGAGTTGGGCTATTGATTAGTTGCGTAAGATTACATAATAATATGGCGTTTAATTACGGCAGCGTTTAGCTGAGTAACTGCTGGTAGATACTCTTCTGTTCAGAGACCTCACTGCTTGCATGCGGCTCCAAAGGGGCATGGCCAGCAGCAGCTTGGTTACATTTAAAGGTACAGACCCAGAATCAGCACTTCTGTAACAGGGCTGAAATAGAGGGCTATGAGGCATGCTACAATGGGTGATCTGTTTGGTATTTTGAGAAAAAGACTTCAGAGACATGTTTTGTATAGATATGGCCCTATAATTTATTGTTCAAATATAGCATAATAGGTGAGCTGAATTATATCCAGTACCACTTTGTCTTTGTATGTACAGTATGAGTGCATTTCTTTGTGTCCATATGCCTGTGAAAAACAAAACGACAGTGACACAGAAGCGTGCAGAAAGGAGTGTGCTGTGTTTTAGACGGGGACAACTGACAGAGGAGGAGGACAGGAACAGATGTACTTTGTTCATGTGTCTGACAGGTGTACCAGAGAACCCTCTCCCCTCTACCCTCCAATGACAACCAAACATGTGCTCCCCCTCAAGAGACATATCTCTCTTCCCTCTCCTGTCCCTTAGCCACGAACCGTACCCACAGTACCCGCAGGTGGGACCTCACCGGCGACTCGAGCAACGTGGATCCCATTAAAAAAGCAGCTCTGTGTGCTGTGTTCTCTCAAGTGGAAAGCCTATTTCATTCCATAAAAGCCAAACAGCTTGCAGTAGCTTGACGCACGGGTGGTTTGTTGCAGATGGAAAAGAGCTGCAGAAGCTTCAGTTTGTTTGTTTTTGGCATTTGTTTGGGATCCAGATACAGTTTGTAGGGTGGAATTCTTGACTCAGCTGAGAATCCTGCCTCTAAGCTCCTACAGTCCCAAGTTTTAACCCATCCAATATGTGGATATGACTTGAAAATACTTTTTGAAAAATAACAAACAAATACAAATCATGATAATTTGGGATTAACTTCCCTGTTATTGCTTTACTGCACTTCAAAATCCAATGTTGTATACATTTGAAATTGCATGGAAAGGCTTTTAAAATGGTTGCAACATACAGTACAAAGACAACAGTATCTGTCATTTGTAGGGAAAAAACAGGCTTTTGTTTTAATTATCAACTGCGAAATTGCCTCTGTACTTAAAAATCAATTAATTGAATCTATGAAATGTCAAATTCTCCCTCACAAAAAAGTGACATTTTAATTACTTGTTTTGAAGAAACATGAGGAATTACTGGTTTAAGTTGCAGATCTGCAATTTGTATATGAATGGCATTATGAAGTTTCCATATGAGGACTTAGGATAAGGTGTACTGGCAAATCACCAAGAACACACTGATGTATCTTCAAAAGTTAAAGTTAAAGTAAAGATTCAATAACTTGTGAGTTTATGGGAGATATTGAAAGTAAGCCAGGGTTTTAATGATAGGCTAGTAGTAACATTTAGGTTAAGCCTAATGAAATTTGATTGAAGAGTGTGGTTTTTTCCTAATTTGGTGTGAAAATTGTTACCTAATTACATAGCGGATACATGTTTTAACTGTCAAAACAATGCAACTTAACATCTGAAAACGTCTACCTCTTTAACCAAGTAAAACTATTGAACACCTTGATGTATTCTAACCTGCAAAACAAAATCCAAGTTTGCATAGTTTTTAGGGTGACTTTACAACATCTGTCCTGGGAATACAGATGAGGAGGAACCAAAACTAAGAGCAGTGAGTTCTCGGCCAGCCAGAGGTGAGTTGTTTTATGGCTGTTGGCAGGAATGTTTTCCTGTATCTGTCCTTGTGACAGTGGAGCTGGAGCAGTCTGTTGGAGAAGGAGCTCTGCTTCAGCTGGTGGTGGAGAGGGTTGTCGTGGTTATCCATAAGTGTCCTCCTCTCCGCCACAGCATCAAAATGTCCATTTTAACGCCGATGACTGAGCCAGCTTTCAGCATTAATGTGCCCTGTCCCTTGCCCCGATACATGGGCCGTATTATGCTCAATTCCATGTTCATATTTGTATTTTGTTTCTCTTCTGTGAAATGTTTACATGCTTTAATGTTCAAAAAGGTATTTATTTTTCTTATACTGTCTGTGCTGCAGCACCTCTTTTCACCCTCTGTCTAAAACCAGAGCCCAATCTGCTCTGTGTGGTTTGCTGGCTGGCTCTGATAGTATTGGTCGGCTGTTTAGAAATGTCCCGCCCCTTAGCCTATCACATACAATCTGTTGGAGCTTTAGCCAATAAAAGCCTGAGTGTTACATCGTGAGGTCACAGAAGTAAGCTAGGACTCCAGTTGATGAGTTTTGAGGCAGGGGGGAGTGTGATGACAGAAGGATACTTAAGGATGATAGCTTTTGCAGACCATTTGCATGCACAAATATCTATATAACACACAGGAAAGGGAAAACCCCAATAGCATAATTGGGCCCCTTTAAATAAACTAATACAATATATAATTTAAAATAAAAAATTATCAACAAATGAAATACTGTGATGGTTTATATCCCACTGCAAAGATCTAGCAGGCACTACAAATCAGTTTTTTTCCCCGACCTTCATGCAAAGACTATTTATATCCACAGCAAACTTCTTGTGTTTGTATTTTAAAGGAGAGAGTAAAATCAACTTTCCCTGCTGGCATGAAGAGAATGTTGAGTATTTTAATTTAGCTGGCACTCAAATAGTGCAGAGCCCTCTTAATCAAGACATTTCATCCTTCTCGCTTTGTTATGAACAACACATGTGGAATCTTTAATGAAATTATCACAGGCTCAATCAAAGCCATTCCACTAGCCAATTGCTTTTCTAAGTCAATTTCAAATGTTAAAGGGATCAGGAAAGGATCCTTGAAGCACTCCCATCCTTATTCTACTTGTTTCGCAGACAACAAGTGAGAATCTCAGATATTTCACATATTACAATGCTAGTGCCATGATAGTGTCATCCCATTAGTCAGCGATGTTGTTGGTGTTCCTGTGGAAAAGTACTACAGGGTTGTATTCTGACCTTCGAAAGGGACAGACTCTCGATCAAACATGAGATAACACTGAGGGCTCAGTAGCAGCCAAAAATCCTTGCCTTCAGCACAGATATTTTGAAGCAAAATATATCGATTCACATGAGGTAAGTCTGCGAGGGTGAGAGCGTGAGGAGAATTTTTGGACATTACTCAACTGGACTCTCTTCCGAGGAGCCAACTTTAATCATAATTTGAGTCTTGGCTGTCTCACTTGTTGGCAAAATGCCTTCATTTTAAATAGGGGATCTGTTTTTTTACCAATGACAAATCAATGACAAAATGTTTCAGTTGAAATTATTTGAAATATACATTAACATAATTATTTTCAAGCTCATACTTGGAGCTGATCATGTGTTTCCTTGTTCATGTTTATTCAAAAAAGTTCCGAGTGTAATCAGCGCCAAGGCTTTAAAAACAAAAAGATGTCAGTGACAACAACTGCTGTGATCTCAAATGGCTATGGGAAGCAGATCTGCACACACACACACATGCTTTTCTATCTCCTTTTTGCACAGACAAACTCAGCTATTCTTATTTCTGTCACAGGGAGAAGTGCAGGTGCTGTAACCTTTTGCTGCTGGTCCTGTCAGTGAAAAACCCAGCTGTGCGGTGGGAATGACATACTGCAAATAGGCCTTCAGCTTCTTATTGGCATTCCGGTAGCCTAACCCTTCACTTTCTCACACACACACACACACACACACACACACACTCACACTCACACTCACACTCACACTCACACTCACACTCCCATCCACTTCCTCGCTTGTCACCATGCATATTGATAAGCCCTTCCCGAGCACCATCTTGTGGACATTTCCCACTCTGGTGGTTGTCTAAAATGTCCCTTTTGATTACATCCAATTATGCAACGGTCTAATAAAGTTCAATCAAAAGTGCCTGGGATTCTTTGATTCTCTCTCAAAGTGCAATTATAATTATTAATCTATTTCATTAAATCTGTCATTAAAAAAAGCTTTGTCTGTGTCTGTCTTTCCTTGGCTCAGTGAGACATCCTGAGCCAAGCCAATTCTATAAATTTGAAGCAGTATTTCTTTATTTTTGAATGACTAAAAGCGACAAAAATGACTAACAACTCTTTGGCTGATGAACAAACAAACACACCCTCACCCTCTGCTACAGATCCCCCTACCGGATCTTGTAGGCTAGATTACATTCAGAATTCAATGTGTGCGTGCGCTGCAAGATATCTGTCTCCCCAGGGTGTGGAGCTGTGCAACTCCACTGCCTGTGCTGTGGTGCAGCCATCTGGATCACAGTGGGGAGCACCTGACACCTTAACACTGCATCTGCTACACACTCCTCGCCAATCATTTCTAACTGAAACCCTTTTCATCTCTATGGGAAATAAATGGTTCTGCCCTAAATGCTAATCTAATGCATTTCAGACCAAATTCTTCGTATTTGTTGATTTTGTGTGATGGTTTTTTTTGGAACACTTTGAAGCTGGAAGTGGGTTGCTGCCCCTTTTCCAGCAGCATACTAGTTACACATTTATATCATTTTAGCTGCTCTTTTTACTAGCTTTATTGTTAAAGGGGTAAATCATAAAAACCCTGTGAACATCCCCTCCAGCTTCATGTAGCGTTTTAGCATCTGTTAGCTTATTGTTTTGGTTTTATGGGTTGCTTGCAGTTTAGTATTTGGTATTCACCCTTACCGCTGTCATCAGTGTTTTTAACATTAGATGGTAGCCGTACACAAGTTAGCGACTAGATTTGGTAAACATATTGGAGCTTTTACCACGTAAAAAGATAGATACATTCCCTAATAGGCTGTAGAGACCAAAAACAGAGCAAAAATAAGTAAATATTGGACATATATTACTCAGGTTGACACAAACCCAACTCAAAATGAGATAGTGTTGCTCCTTGACTTCTTATAGGCAACTGTTTGCTAACAAGATTATCATATTGACTTTAAAGGTGGGGTAGGTAAGTTTGAGAAACCGGCTCGAGATACACTTTTTGTTATATTCCATGGAATGCTCTTAACATCCCGATAGCAATGAATAAGTGCTGTGGAAGCCCGACCAATCATCTGAGCCGGCCCGGCTAAAATAACTGGATGGCCTACCTGCCTGTCAGCCTTCCATCTGTGCACACACTTATCTCGTGCCCTCATTGGTCATGTGCGCATTCGTGTGTGTTGGAGGAGGGGCTCTGTAAGGAAGTGGCAGTTTTTTTCCGGCTGTGTATTTTCAAATTATAGCGCACTCGAGCTGGTTTCTCCAAAATGACCTACCCCACCTTTAAAACGTGACATTAATGTTACTGTTTAAAGCTTGTTTATGTTTCCCCCATGTGGTCAAAACGAAAAAATGCAAGTTTAAGCTTCTTTCAGTAAAACTACATCCACTAGAGAATATAATAGTTCCTCATTCAAGTCATTGCCACCTTGTCTCCTTCTTAGCTTATTTATGTCAGGGTTTTATTTAGCAGCCTCACCCCTGCTTTCACCTTGCTCCAGATTTATTGTCCAACTAACTCAGCCAGAGGTCGGTGTGGAGACAAGCAATCAGCTGGTCACTGGTACACACACGTCCTCTGATGTCAAGTTTCTACAACAAGGTGCAGCAGCAGCAGCATACTGATAATGGCCCGCTGCTCCTAAGTGGAGCCAAAAAATCTATATTTCATCTTCAGGTGCAGACCTAATAGAAATGACAGTGTGAAGGCCTGGAATGGAGATTGTAAATACCGGAGTGGACTACATTCAATATGATTTAGACCTCACAACCATCTGATGCTAGATGTATGAGATGCTTGTTGAAAGTCTTTTGTGAACTTCAACATACAATTTTTGAGGCAAACATTTTCATCATTATAAGCAGGAGTCACAATGAACTCCTATGTGAATTCATTTACACTTAATTCAAGGCATGAAAAGCATGATAATAAAGTGTGAAAACCTTCAAATGTGTTGCGAAACCAAAATGAAAAGAGGGTGTGCTATCCTTTAGAGAATGTTCTGTTTTAAAAAACCCTAATAAGTAGTTTTTGAAAGCAGGCAGAAACAAGATGAAGAGGAACAATGCAAGCATATCAACAGTTTAGTTAAGCAAGTAGCGCTATACAATTGGACAATTAATTTACTGTCATTCAACAGAAAAGCAATTACTTTGATTAATCCCATAATCATTTTAGCAATTTGTCAAGCAAACATTTGCTCCTAGTTATAAATTATATTTTGCAGAATACTATTTTGTTTTGGACTGTCGGTTATAATCAGAGGTGTAAATTAACCAAGTACATTTGCTCAAGTACCATTTTTAGATACTTGTACTTTACTTGAGTATTTCAATGTTTTGATACTTTGTATTTCTACTCCACTACAATGCAGAGGTAAATGGTGTACTTTTACTCCACTACATTTATGTAATACTATGAATTACTTTGCAGATTTGGATTAATTATATGAAATATAAACAACACTTTAATCAGACTCTAGTTACACCTGGAGTCAATTCTAAATCTGCAAAATTATTACTTTTACTTTTGGTACTTTAAGTATATTTTGATGACAATACTTTTGTACTTTTACTTGAATAACATTGAACGCAGGACTTTTACTTGTAACAATGTATTCCTAAACTCTGGTATACTTCTACTTTTACTGAAGTGCAGGATCTGAGTACCCACCTCTGGTTATAATTAAAGTGGGAATATTCTACTATAGTATGTTGTTTTCTTAAGAAATAAATTAATCAAAGTATAAATCAGAAGATTCATGGAAAATAATCCTTGAAGAGAAAACATTCTACACAAGAGAATATTAACCAATACAAATAAAAATCTCCTTCCAGTTCCAGAAACAATATTACTATTGACAGAAGACAAGTCTTTCAGTTTCTTTGCATTTAATATATAGAATGTTTAAAATACACACATGCAATAAACCGTAGCTGTTTTTAATTATTAACACATTTACAGTCTTGATTTTGACATTTCATACAACATGTGTTTGCCTGAGGCTTATGACAGCCCATCTTTCATGTTCCATTATAGCTGAGAGAAGAGTTGAGCGGCACTATCGATGTTTACAGACTCCTTCGGTGGCTCTTTGACAACCTAAAGGACCAATAACAAGTTGCATTATTTATATCATTAGGACTAAAATGCTGGAGGATCAAAATACGTTTTTAAAATATCCACCCCTACCTGTGTTAGTTTCTTTTTTTCGGGAGCAACAGACTTTGAAATGCTCGTGACATCCCTCTGGACTTCTGTGAAGATCTTATTGAGGCTCTCTACCTTCTCCTTTTTCAATACAGTGATCTGTGAAGCCACAAATCAAAGTATGCAGGTGACACCATGTACAAAAGAGAGTAGTAAATATATGCAAGAGAGAAAAGAAAAGAAAATATATCTTACGTGTTTTAGCGTTGTGGTGACAGGCTTTGTTTTGTTCTTGTGCTTCGTGTGCTTGTTTGCCACTTGAAAGACGTTCTTATGTTTTTTCCCCTTTGGTTTATTCTTCCCCATGTTGCCTGAGGAGAGAACACCAGTCAGCATGGATAGGCTCTAGGCAGACATTTCATTTATAAACCAGGGCATGTGTTTTATCCTGTTTTCTTTTATTATTATTTTTTGGTCTGTGTGCTCTCAAGTGGTAGTTTCTACATTTCAAAACAAGCGATAGGCCTTTTCTGTTTTCCAGTTGGTACATCCGCAATTTGTCCTCTAACGCCAATAGGAGAGAAGGGTTGGGGCGACTGGCATTTAACCAAATTAGATAACTTTTTCAATAAAAGAGACATCCTTTGTAAGCAATGTCAATGAATATGAGGTGTGGCACAGCTTAGGGCTGCTCAATTAATCGTATTTTAATCGCGATTACGATTATGGCTTGCAACGATTACGAAAAGAACGTAATTGAAATAAAACGATTTATTTATTTTTCAGTCGAATTATACTTAAAGATCAGGGTAATCAACTGTTAAAAACATACTGTTCAAATATTTTTGGATGTTTTCAAAGTCAATGAATAATCACAATTACAATTATTGACCCAAATAATCGAGATTATGATTTTTGCCATAATCGAGCAGCCCTAGCACAACTTCATCATCGGTCCACAGTTTTGTTGAACTGCTGTATTCGATTAACTTTATCAAATTAGCCTAAGGGCTCACAATGTTGCCTAATGTGTATAGTGAAAAGCAGTACAAATGTTTACATGAAAAATACTATAAAAAATAAAGCAGGGAAAACTCTGCATTCAATCTGTACAAGTTGTCGTAAAAATATCAAATTTGCATTTTAGGACGCCTAGAGAAAGGCATTCTTTAAACAAGTATACACTGAAAAAACTGAAACGTTGACTTCAACTTAATGTCAACAAATTTCACATGCAATAACATAAAGTTGAACCTATTTTTTGTTGCTTTGAACTAACAGTTATGTGAAACTGTTGAAATAATACATTTAATTAAATTGTACAAGATTGAGTGAGAGGGATACAAAAACACACTCATGTCTACCTAGCTTTCTACTGCAGTCTTTCTATTATACCAAAATACAACAGCACATGAGTGTTGAATGTGGTGGATGTTCTGCTTTGTATAATGAGTTGACGTAAGCAGCTGCACTCGTTAACATCTTGTCACAATTAGCTTTAGAATTAAATAAAAACAAAAGTAATATCAAGGTGAAATTACATGAAAGCAACGCGGTTAGAACAGAGCCTTGAGGCGCTAAAGGAACGGTGAGACAAGTTGGAGGATAGAGGAGCGAAGAGGCACTGAAATCAACACATTTCAAAGGATTGGTGAGTCATTACACTTGAAAAGGATCAAGAGGTTGAAGTAATGTTTAATAACCCTTATTCAATTATTCTGATTAAAGCAGACTTCCTTGCAATTTCATGCACATATCTACTTTCTCCAAGAGGTTGCACCATAAACAAAACAAACCCTCTTCCCAGTTGTCTGACTGGCAGTGTATTATGACAATACTAATAGGAGTTGTTAATTTGATAATAAACTTAATAAAGTAATTATAACATCTAAAAATGTGCTCTTCCAAAATCTTATACTTAAGTACAATTGTGTGTTACTTGTACAATTTTGTGTTACTTGTACTTTACTAAAGCATTTGATGTTACTCTATTCTTCTTAATTTTGGAAGGCTATATTGTACTTTTTACTCACATATATTCGACAACAAGAGTTAATATTATTGTGGTAACTTTAAAAATGCAGTTTAGTAAAACAAATTAACTAATACATGATGATGTGTTGTTATGGATTAAGCATCCTGCAGTATATAAACTAGTTAAAGCTCCACCAGCTGCAACAATAGTGAAGCTTACACATGAATGCATCACTAAATATAATCCGGGTTACATAATTGTATTACTCTGAAAAGATCAATTCTGTACAGGAAGTTATTTACTTTTGGAATTCAGTATGCTAATACTTTTGCACCTTAAATGCAGGATGTCTCACTTGTAAACATGTTACACAGGGGATACTAATGTAGGGTAGTTTACCAGAGGTGGAAGAAGTACTCATATATATTGTACTTAAATATAAGTAGAATCACTACTAGTTGTATACTTCTTTAACAACTGTTCACTGGTCAATTATACTAGACAACCCGACAGTAATTCAACAAATACTGAACTGTGTATCCCTGCCTCCTATTTACTACGGTCATGTTGGTCTATAGTTGTGCACTGAAATATCACACACGTAGCATACGTGTTGGAGAAACATTTAAATCCATTTAAAACTGTATCTGTCCTTCTGTATAAACATGACGTCAACTAGAATACGGTTCCAATGGTGTTAACAATACCAGCTTGATGTCTTGTTAAATATATCAGGAATGCTATGTCAATTGTTATCGAAGTTGAGTAATTTTACTAAACGGCATCTTTTTTAACAAAAGGATTCGAAAACTGTGCGTACACAGCTAAACGATATAACATTAACAATGAAATACTTGCAAACAGACCGTGTTTCAGTCGATGTTGGTTAATGTTGATGTCCTCATGTGCCGTGCTCGCGACTAAAACAAACGTGCCTTCTCTGCTACGTCATCAGCGTGCGACGAGTGTTGACAATCACTTTGGTCGAAGGAGATTACAGGCACTGTGTTAATGTTTTTTTATGTGTTACCGTCTTTAAAAAGTCTACAAGTGAAAATGTGAAAAAAAGACAACATGGCGACTAGATTGCTGAAGCGAACCGGCCTTTCAAACGATGTATGTGAGCAACTTAAACGGCATCACATAGAAAGTTGTAAGGACCTGTTGTCTCTGACTCCTTTAGAAGTGATGCACGTTGCATGCCTGAGCTACCAAAGAGCTATTGAGCTGCTGCAGTCAGTGAGCAAAGCTGTTGCACCGCCAGTAACCACGGCTCTGGAGCTGTGCAAAAAACAGGCCTGTTTCTCCACTTCCTTGCCTGCTTTGGATAAACTTCTGAGAGGGGGCCTTCCCTGTGGGACAATCACTGAGGTGACAGGGCCCTCAGGCTGTGGGAAAACTCAGATATGTTTAATGCTGAGTGTTCTGGCCACCATGCCAAAGAGTGAGGGTGGCCTGGACAGCGGTGTGATCTACATCGACACAGAATCCGCTTTCTCTGCTGTGAGGCTGGTGGAGATCGCACGGAGCCGGTTCCCAGACTACTTCAACTGCAGGGAGAGAGTCCTAAACATGGCTGGGCGAGTGCTTCTCTGCAGGGATCTCACCTGTCAAGATGTCCTCAACAGGCTAGATACGCTAGAAGAGGACATCATCTCATCAGGAGCAGGTCTCATCATCCTGGACTCTGTGGCATCAGTGGTGAGAAAGGAGTTTGACCTGACGTTGCCAGGTAACCTGATGCATCGCAGCGACCTGCTGGGTCACGAGGCCTCCACTCTGAAATACCTGGCACACCAGTTCAACTTACCGGTGGTTCTCACCAACCAGATCACAACTCATTTAGGGGGTCATGGATCTGAGGATGCTGGATTTGTGACAGCGGCTCTGGGTAACACCTGGAGCCACAGCGTCAACACACGTCTTATTCTCCAGTATGTGGACTCACACCAGAGACAGATTCTGATAGCCAAGTCACCTGTGGCTCCATTTGCGGTGCTGAACTACACCATTGAGAAGCAGGGAATCTGTATGGATGGAGACGATAGTCAGGAGACCTTGTATGAGGGCACAGATCCTGGACTACAGCCAATCAGGGTGCAGACTGGATTCACTTATAACCTTACCCCGCCTATGTGACCAAACACTGTGACCCATGTCATGTGTATGTGTCTGCAAATGGTTTGTTATTGTTTTATGGAGAGGCAAATAGAAAAACATTTTTATTTGAATAAATCCAAAACAAGATTTCACAGAGTGCAGAAAGTTATTTACATGGAACATCATTCTGTATGCAGGAAACTGCCTACTGGAAATCTTCATCTGATTTGCACGAACAATAGAACATGCACTATATTTGTATACCAACATAAACAATGAAAAATCACACAAATGTTTTTTTTTAAATATATATTTATTTGTATTTCTTTATGTTTCTCCCACAGCAAGTAATCACCAATGTCCAATTTCCCCGCTATAGGTTTGCAAGGCTTCCATCCTTCTCATAGAAAATAATAAATGTATTTATTTATTTTTAAAAACGACATCCATAGTTATTTTAGCCATTTGCAAAATATTGGTCTGTTTTCATTTTTCCAGCTGTTTTCTATTTTATTAAAAATACAAGCTTAACATTTTATTTATTTTGTATTGAGAGTTGCCAAACCTTAAATTATTTCCGGAATAATTCACTGGATAAAACAGAATACAATTAACTTGATTTAAGAGTTTAAAAGTCATCTCTAGAGAAATTACAACAACGTGACATTCTTAACACTATTAAATACTATTTTGTTTTTGCAATATTGACTTAATTGAATAAAGATTTAATTATGATTTAAATGAAAAAGAAAATAACTCAACAAAACAACATTGCATTCTCCTTTACCAACAGCAGGTGGCAGCGTAATACCATGAGCTTTTCACAACAGCCTGTATGATTTTCTGAAAAACTGAGCAATCATCAGTGAGCTGCACTGGCCACTAGGATGCTGTAGCTGGAGATTCTGGGGAGAGACCTGAAGTTTGAGGCCTAATTGTCTAAAAGGGTGACAATAGATTATTTCTTGAGTATTTATTTTCTCAAACTTTTCATGCAAATTGTGTCGTGATATCAGCATAGGCTATATGTAACTAATTTGTGTTTATAATGTGCCAGTCAATTCTTTATCACTAAACACTGAGTTGGCCATGTGTTTTCTAACTGATGCAACACCGTCACTGATAAACACATCATCGACAGGAGGCGCCTAGTTCTCTTATCTTGTCTTGCAAGAAGCGGACAGATATCTCTCGTGTTTTAACTGAAGGTTCTTTTTCAAATTAGTTTTGTGTTTTTCATTAAACGTGTGTATGAATTTCCAATAGACTAGACTAGAGAATAATAATTCAAGTCATTGTTTTTATTAGTTTGGAGATGCAACCGAATTACTACATACCCTTACGCAAAACCTGTTTTTCGGATAAAAATGTGTTGAAGCCAATGTTACATTTTATAATTCACATATAATAAAAGTGCTATTAATAGTTGTATATTGATTTCTTATTCCCGTGGCACTCCAACAAGTAACGATGGTGTGTTTTTAACTGTGTAGTAACTGTGTATATCACTATTTGAAGCCCTTGGTCTTTCACTTTTCAGTTTTTGCAATGCAGGTTTTCCATACCATGCACTTTCTGTTTCAAGGTGGCACATACTGTAGGTTGCATGCTGCTGCGTAATTCCGTTACTTCCTGACATAACATATAATTTAAATTAGATGAGAGGTTAGAATGCGGTCAGCACGTTGCCCTGACTGTCGCTTGTAAATGAAGACTTTACCACCACTATGAGAGAGAGAGAGAGAGAGAGAGAGAGAGAGAGAGAGAGAGAGAGAGAGAGAGAGAGAGAGAGAGAGAGAGAGAGAGAGAGAGAGAGAGAGAGAGAGAGAGAGAGAGAGAGAGAGAGAGAGGGGGAGAGATTGATCCACAGTGTTGCGGCTAACACCAGCCCGACACTCACCGCTCGCAGGGGACCCTATATAAGCCGTGCAGCTGTCAGGTGGAGGACACTGACTGCTCTGTGCTCAGGGACGACTTGCTTTAGGGAATAACACAGCTCATCCAAACTCTAACAATGGCTCATGCATGGGGATACGCTGCGAACAACGGTGAGGCACTAATTGCAAGCTATAATGATGGGGTGAAATTATTGAGAGAAATTATAAAACCTGCAAATCTGTGAATTAATTGGAGAATGTGATCACTGCAGATATTTTTTATTCTACACAGTGATCTTTTCATCATTGCGCAATTTCTTTAATTAAAATCCCATTGAAAGATCTCTATAATCACACTTTTGTTATTATTTTATTTTCAGGACCCGACAAATGGGTTTCAAACTTCCCTATTGCCGATGGACCCCGTCAGTCTCCCATTGACATCCTACCTGGTGGAGCATCATACGACTCCGGGCTGAAGCCCCTCAGCCTGAAGTACGACCCCTCCAACTGCCTTGAAATCCTCAACAACGGACATTCCTTCCAAGTGACCTTCGCAGATGACAGCGATAGCTCAAGTTAGTGTGACATTAATATTTGATGAATACAGACGCTCGTTGGAGACGTGATATCACCGCTCAAGAATCTTATTTAAAAATGGCATTAAAATATATCCTCTTAGCCTGCCCTGAAGAAAGACAAAATGTCCCTATATTTCGACTAACATATTGCAATGTTTTAAAATGAAATAGAGGAGCTGTATTGGTTTGCAAACAAAGGCAATCAATCAAAATGTCCTCATGATGATACGCCATACGGGATGCAGCAACCTTCAAATGCGGCATTCAGGCGTTATGCATCCTGTCCGTTAACAGAAGCTCTCACAGTGTGCACAATTTAACTGCATGTTAATAGAATGTTAACATGTATGTTTGATGCATGAGTAATGCGCCCCAGTTTCCATTAGCGCCTACAGGTTGTTTTGTTAATATAGGGATGAAACAAACGGACATAGATTTGTATTTAGTTGTATTAGATTGTATTTCTTTTTTGTTTTTTAACCGTTTTAATTGGATTGAATTCATTGAAGGGTTTTCCATTCAGCCGAGCACAAAGAATGCATACTAATTGGTAATGTAACACCGCAGTAAACCTTTCCCACGCCACATTATTTCAGCTGCTAGTGAGGTCAAAAGCGCAAAAATCGAAGTTACTCTCCAAACAAACGCCGTTTTGGTTCAATTTTAGTTCACCAAATGTGCATGGGATTGAGTAACCACATGAATGACGCTTGATTTTTTTTCCCCCAAACTATAATTTAAAATGGAGATTGCTTGTTCCTCTATTTTTATTTCATTGCATTTCCATTTATAACATTTTATTTCAGAAAGAGACAAATTAAAGGATTTAGGATTTGGATTGGTTGTTCTTTGGGTGACCTGATAGAGAACAAAGAAGAGCATGTTTGCATAACCAACACAACGGATTATTTCGTGTGGACACTTATCAAAAACAAAAAAGCATACAGTACTAAATCATGAGCTATGTTAGAGCTTCTTTATTCTTTCTTACATTTTACTGCACTTATTTTTCCATCATGCCCTTCTAAATAAAGCACATCATCATACATCATGTCATAGATAGATCATGTGGAAAACATGAATATCAGTCTTTATTTTCATTTTTGTGGAAATCCCTTTCAGTCACTTCTTGAGATCAGTAATGTGTTTTCTTATCATTTGAGGCTGACTACTGAGAGACAAATATTCTGTTTAGAGAGGCCAGTTGTCTGTTAGTGACTCAGTATTTGGTAACAATGTACCAGAAATAGCACACGTTTTTTCTGTATCTGCTACAGTGTCACTACATTGTAAAAATATGGAGTATGTATAACATTGGAAGGATGTTTGATGTTAACAATACCTAGACATCCTTTAGGACATAATGTAAGCCTTCAATTTGATTTTATGCAACAGGAAGTCAGTCTGCCTCCAAGAAATAGGAAGTCTGTAGTGTGTGTGTGTGTGTGTGTGTGTGTGTGTGTGTGTGTGTGTGTGTGTGTGTGTGTGTGTGTGTGTGTGTGTGTGTGTGTGTGTGTGTGTGTGTGTGTGTGTGTGTGTGTGCGTGTGTGTGTGTGTGTGTGTGTGTGTGTGTGTGTGTGTGTGTGTGTGTGTGTGTGTGTGTGTGTGTGTGTGTGTGTGTGTGTGTGTGTGTGTGTGTGTGTGTGTGTGTGTGTGTGTGTGTGTGTGTGTGTGTGTGTGTGTGTGTGTGTACCCAAAAGTAATTGATCTTGTTAACCTGCTGTTGTTGTTTTTTTCCTTCAACGTTTAAAACTTGGATGTATCACTGTATTGTTTTATAAGAACGTCTTATTTTGGCTCATTACAGCCACGTTAAGTATAGGATTAACTGAGGGAGATGTTTGTTTATTCTGCAGCTCTGAAAGAAGGACCCATCTCAGGGGTGTACAGGCTCAAGCAGTTTCATTTCCACTGGGGAGCGTCTAATGACAAAGGCTCTGAACATACCGTGGCTGGGACCAAGTATCCTGCTGAGGTACGTTTGCTCTGAGCCATTATGGTGACCATTATACTCAGAAAGCTGTAGTATCTGACAAATTGAGGTTAACATTCAATATTAAAGAAACCATTTTCTGTCCCTTTATGTTTGCCAGTAAACAACTTAGTTAGCATTTTCTTTTTGCTTGTTATCTGTCGTGTTTGCCTTAACTCAACCATTAAAGCTGTTTAACCCCAGGGATGTTTGTATTTGACTTCAATCTGTGAGGAAATTACATTATTTTGATCTATTTCTTTTCTTTTTAGCTCCATTTGGTGCACTGGAACACCAAATACCCAAGCTTCGGTGAGGCTGCAAGCAAGCCTGATGGGCTTGCTGTGGTTGGAGTATTCCTGAAGGTCAGTAATAACGCTTAAAGCATGTCAGTATTACTGTAGTCAGCAACTTTTCCTGTACTACTACTGGTTATAATGATCATAACATGATACTGTTGTTTTTTCAGATCGGTGATGCAAATGCCAGTCTCCAGAAGGTTCTCGATGCCTTCAATGACATCAGGGCCAAAGTATGTTTCCATAAAGAACATAATGCATTAGCATTTCATGAATTAAAATGAGGTTTTCCACTAACCTGGTTTTTTTCTTTATTGATTTCAGGGCAAGCAGACCTCTTTCGCTGACTTCGACCCTTCTACCTTGCTGCCTGGTTGCCTTGACTACTGGACATATGACGGCTCCCTGACCACCCCCCCCCTGCTGGAGAGCGTTACCTGGATTGTCTGCAAAGAGCCAATCAGTGTCAGCTGTGAGCAGGTATGGCTAGCTCACAGAGGCCATTCAGCGGTAGCACAAGCATTGGCTGTGTGCCCACGGCCTAGAATAGCAAATACTCTCTTCCATTAAGATTGAAATCAAGGACCTAATTGTTCAGATTAGCTACGTGGCTTAAACGAAAAGAAGAACCTCTGTTAAGGGAGGAAAGGCAATACAGGCAGCTATTTCACCTTTCAAATATATATAACAAGTTGCAAACGAGAGTTCACACATATGCTGTTGCATTACAACAGCATTTCTTTTTTTGTAGGTAATCAACAGGAAATATTGTCCCCACACATGCATTTTGCACTTTAGATAAAGATACACTTAGTCTTAGTCAGTGGGTGATTCTCTATATAACTACACATCATACCTGCATTTGCTAAGTGTTTACTCCTAAAATTACCCATAATCCTACCACTGAAATAGAGATTTTTCTTCCAACCAAGCATTCATCCAAACTAACAGCCCCTCCAGGAAGGTGTGTCCTTGTGGTTGGAGTCTTTAGGCCATGTTAGAATAAACACTGCTTGCTCAAATGTTCATTTCATGGAGGCGAGTACAGTAGGTGTCTGAAGGGTACAAATGTGAGACGTGTTGACATAACCTTTAGACTTGGTGCTATTTAAGTCGGTCAAGCGGATAATGACAACACAAGTTGTTGATATAAAGTAACACATATACAATTCGTAAATGGTTTCAGGTAATACACAATTAGCTTAACTATTTTGTCCCAGTAGAGAATAGTTAACCAATATGTACATTGTACTCATGTGGCTGAAGAGTTAATGATAAATCATTTGACACTGTGCTGTAACGGTTGACTCTTGTTTCCAGTCTGACTTAAATAGTTTGACAAAAAATTTGTCTAACTCTTTATGGAAAGCTAACAGACTGCTAGCTGTAGCTTTATACTACTGTACACACATAAATATCAATATTCTCATATACTGTACCTTACAGTAAGAAAGCGACTATTTCCCATAATGCTTCAACAGTACAGCTGCTAGTACACGACTCTGAATAGAAGTCGGTGACTCGGCAGTGAGACTAGTTTGCCTAGTGACACAGGAGGTCATCAGCAATGACTAACGCAAGTCTTCTCCTTTTTCACAGATGGCCAAATTCCGCAGCCTGCTCTTCTCTGCTGAGGGTGAGCCCGAGTGCTGCATGGTGGACAACTACCGCCCTCCCCAGCCGCTCAAGGGTCGCCCTGTCCGTGCTTCCTTCCAGTAATACCCCTCCCCCCCCCCCTTTTACCCTTTCTGCCCTGTTGCTCTCTCCCTTCCCCCTCCCTTTAGTCAGAGTTACCTCTTTTGCAGTGCGCCACAAAGCACACATGTCTCTCTCTGTCCAATTTTTTAAAAGAAATGAAATTCCTGTGGCCCATTGCTTTTTCACGTTGGGCGCTCTAGCTGTGAGATGAAGCACTTGCCATATTTGGATCTCTGTTTATTAATGTATGTAATGAGCCAGCACAGATTCCATGTCATAATTCATTTTAAAAGACAAGCACTTCACGATGGCTACGGCACCTTTACCAGGATTCAGCATCTGGTGCCAATGTTATCAGAGACATAACACTAGTGTGTGTGGGTCTTCCTTGTGTCAACAAACAAAGCAAGGATAAATATGAATTTGAGTTTAATCATCTAAATAGTGCTTTCGAACCAGCATGGAGTAGACAGCACATGATAGGGGGAGGGATAAATCTACATCACCATCTGTGAGGGGGGGTAAGGTGCAGATCAAAGACACAGACCCATACACTCCTGCTGCCAGTCTGTCAGTAATCTCTGACCGACTGCCAGCCTCTGCATCCCTGCAGCTTAATGAAAAGCTGCAGCCGCCTCCATCACAACCGATTGAATCAGAAAATCCCCCCTGGCACACACACACACACACACACACACACACACACACACACACACACACACACACACACACACACACAAACACACAACGTGGCACGCACGGTCTCATCCAGACATGATGCCTATAGGCACTGACCTGCTTATTGATTTGAACATAGTGTAAAGCAACAAAGGACATGAGGACAGTCTGTTGCTAAGTGCTAGTTACAGAACATCATAGCAATTGTTCAGTTTGTACAGCCTAATCTACAAATCTGTCTTGTGTTTGCCATCTTGTGGTGTGTGTTATTATTATTGTGGATTCTGTATTTTTCATTAAGCCTGACAGCTTATGCAAAATAAGTCTTAACTTAGTCCTGAATTGTGTTTTTGTAACCAAAAGCCCATCTGTGTTGTTGATGCCCAGATAGTTAAGCAATACAGAGGATTGTTTCTGTTTTACAAAATTAAATGTAATGTGTGAATTCTTTCGATGTGTTTTTTTTAAACCCCAATGTGTCGAGTGCTAATGCTTAAAACGCACAGTTGCCCTTGTGGGCGAAACCATAGTGGCCAATGCACAAAGCCAAGGAATAAATTACCCTGCCAAGGAAGACAAGGAAGAAAAGAACCTGCCAACAGATCAGATTATCGTGTCAGCCTGGTGTCAGGCCCTGTATAGGAGAATAATTAACAAAAGACCATGACAGGTCCTGAAGACGTCTGGTCCAATACCCCGGTATGCATTTCTGAAACTATAAAGAAGTTTGATGAAAATGATGTGAAATAAAGATTGTAATTAACATAAAACATAAATGCGCCTTATGCCAAATCAATGTTAGGACCATCCCATGAGTAGCCTATGTGCTGTTGTCATTCTATTTTGGAAGAGGATGTTTTACTAGTTCAATAAAGTATTTTTATGACTAAGAATCAAGTGTTTTCTTTCTTGAAATCAGATATGATCATCAGACGTACAAGTCTTCTTTGGGATGCCAAACAGTCAGCTGTTTGTGAAACTTCCTCTTAGAGACTCAATTTGTAACTGTCAACACCTTAAACCTAACAGTATTAGAATTACACAACCCCATAATGCATGCTGTCAAAATGTACAGTAGTGTGTAAGATTCCTTTATGTATCCAATATTTACATATTTTCAACTAAGCTGCACCAGGTTTCAGATGAATAATTTCAAAATGGAAGACTCCAACTTCCTTCTCAGAAGAAGAAGTCTTGAGCCAGGTATGTGCTGTTTACATTAGAACCATAGGGAGTCTAGTTGCCATCAACCCACACATTTGTACAATTAGCCTATTGCGTTCATTGAAATGAATGGCATTATATTCAATGTAAACATAGTTTTAAAATTACTTGACCGATTCAAAACATGCTGAATCCATCCATCAGGATAAAAAAAATGGCAGTTTTAAGCAAAAAGTGGGCATATTTGTACTCTCGGTGGGCTGATTCTTACTACCATGAGCAGTGTAGAGACCATCAGATATAGAGAGCACAAGATGAATAGTATTATCTTTACTGTGGAAACTTTTTCTTCAAATAAATAGGCAATCTGTCCAATCCAAATAAAATAGAATCGGAGGGATGAAACCTTCTTTAATGGTCACACAGTGAAATGTGGGCTCTGCATTTAACCCATCCTAGTACCAGGAGTCTAGTACTAGGAGTCCCCTAAATCTTCCAAATCGCCCCAAAATTCAAGAGTCTTATTGACATTTTACGGTTACAACTGCAATTTAAAATTCTCTCACAATGCATCATATTTGATAAGATGAACATGTTTGCATGCAAAATATAAAAGATGTAATATATTAGATGTAAATACTTGGCTGTTGTAAATCTACAGCATTTTAATGGGTGTGCTTATTATTTGTCACCATTGGCCTTATGAGTAGCACATTCGGAAACAGTAGCTCAAGTTTTTGTATTTTGTAAGTACTTGGGGAAATGCCTGGCAAGATTAGGCTGCATATAGTCCAAAGTGCTGCACTGTGTCATAGGGGAAGCTGTATTTCCGCATTGGAGTAGAGCTGACCTAATACCAAACTGTGTGTAATTATTTTAGGTAATCAATCTTTAACAGCAACCAGAACATGGTCATTAAGGAAAAACATATATATAACAATATATTATTGCATATATACAATATTTATCATGCTGGTTTTACTTCTATACTGAAAAAGAAATATGACTGCAATCACATGGATGGCAATTGGTGATCATCGCCCATAGCTGCTAACACCTCAGTCTTCTCAAGACTTTACTTACCCTGTGTGAAATGTGAGCCAAGACTTCACCCAAATTTGGTCCTGTGAGTATTGTCCACAGTACATGACCGTTACATGTATGATATGTGTGTAATGTATGTAAAGCGCTTTGATGACTTTGAGGTGTGAAGATGGGCGGAGTGTCGCAGTGGGCTGTGCGTTGATCATCAGATCAAGGGGGCATTGGGGAACACCAGTTCGAAACCCGCCACCACTGCGTCAGGCCGTTGTGTCCTTGGGCAAGACACTTCACCTGAATTTGCTCCTGTGGGTATTGTCCACAGTACATGACCGTTACATGACTGATGATATGTATGTAATGTGTATCTGCAAAGCGCTTTGAGCTCTGGAAAAGCGCTATAATAAATGTAATGAATTTAATTGAGCAACACTTGACTTCCCACCTCCTCTGTAAACCTTTAACAGGAAGTTGAGACAGATTTTAATCAACAGTGCTCTTCTGCTTGAGGGTTGGTGTGAGCTGGTCTGTGTGCGTCCCTGATGTAAAAGTTGGCTTGCCCATAGAGATCTAAATGTGTCCTTGTCATCCTCCGTCCCTTTGTACCCTTAGTCATGCTAATGTGGAACATGCCCTAGAAAATGTCAATAAAAGTAAGAGCTATCGACTACTGACTACTATGTCTGTCTGGCCAACCCGGTCAGAATCAATAACAAACAAAAACCTTTGATTAAGATCTGAATGGTTTGTTTGGCTTCACATGTAGTGGTGACACTTTCCGACTTTTATCATACGCCGTACAGTCTGTAAAGCCCCCTGACACAAATGTGTAATTAATGATTTTGGGCAATCTAAATAAAAATTGATAGGCTGATTTGATCAAAATCAGTTGGATTCAACGTTGACCTAAGAGCAGCTGCTCCCTGGTAGGCTGAATCAAAGTTAGCTTGGTTCATTCTGGCCGGCTCGTACTGTCATGTAACTGAGGCATAAATCATATGACAGAACACATCTTTATTTACAGAGGTGATTTGATGGGGCAGCTGGCAGGTGGACAAACAGGTTAACCTAGCCAGTTTTCCTGGAGACAAAGCCAATTCTTGTAGACTTGTGAGCAATCTTATTTTAGGAGATGGAAGCATGAAACCTTGACAGAATATGGGGGGGATCAGAAGAAGACTGGCTGTTGGTGCTTAGTGCAGGGAGAGAAGATGAATTGTAAAGGATGGGCAAGGGTGCAGCGGGAGAGACAGAGAGAGCAGAGGGTAGAGAAACAATCAGACAAAACCAAAACACACCAAGCACACCTCGCTCAAACAAAAGGCTGGAAATAATAAAACAACACTCAAACACAGGCTGGTGTCACAGGGAGGGAGAAAAGGGAGGAGGGACCATGACAGGCTTCTCCCATTAGTATAAGCATCAGTGTACATTATAATTGTTATTAATATATTACTTTATTTTTTATTACAGTTCAAATATATAATTTGTTTTCTTTTTTTATATTTTCCTTCTTTTTTTGTGGTGCAAAGAAAAATCTAATTTCGCCATGCCACATTCTTACCATACACTTAATACTGACATCAGGAAATAAAATGAAAAACACAAAGACCAATAACTGGTTCCGTCTGAGATTGATCGGCCACTAGTTGTAGAGTTTAGGGAAAGGGTTTAAGTAAGGGATAATGTGTGCGACGCGGTCATTATGGGGAAAAGAACACCGACAGGCTGATCAGGAGCCCGACGCACAAAGCAGTTTGCTTTTCGGCCCAACTGTATACAGTTAAATCGACCGAACTTCTTTCTGAAGATGTGAGCGTCCTTAACAACGGTCAATAAGTCCTTTACAGCGGTCTGTCTGTTCGGTATTAACAACGTGTCACGTGTTCTGAATTGACCAATTAGAATCGAGTATTCAACTAAGCCATGTAATAATAAACAGTTATTTGATTGACGTTCTCTCCACAAACATATATCCTCAAGGTTTGAATTATACCAAAGTTGTTTTTTAAACATCCTCCATGCTGGACTGTTTGACAGACTTTGATCACCTGTGTTTAATCACAGCACAGCTTCCTATTTCCACAGTCCTATCATCCCACCAGCATTGCCTGCCTTTGTGTTACATCTTTCATCTTACTGACTGTTGTGACAGCTGGGTGAGAGGAAAGACCCTGCTGGGTGCCATCATTTTACACAGATGTGTCCACACTTGCATGTTGTGTCTCCCTGAAGCATGCTTTCACTAAATGACGAGAATAAAACCCAAGGCCTGGCTGTAGTCTGCGGCAAGGTCAGACACTTCAATGTCATATCAGATTTATGTTAGTTACACTGGTTTGATCCCCACATGATAAACATGAGATGATGATGGCATATTGTGGTTTAAATGGATTTCATTGAACATACAGTATAACGCTAGGGTAAACAAATCAGGGCTAATTCGTTATGGTCAGTGCATAGTACAGTAAGTCACGGTCAGCATGTCACACATTTTCCCCAAGGCTTGTCAACTGTAGTGCAGATTGTTGTACATCAAGCGTGGCAGGATGGTGAAATGTATTAAGGAGACAGGAACTATAAATATTTTCTGAGAGCAGAGAGAGGGGGTGAGCCAGAGTAGGAGGCCATCTCAATGCACACCTCAGCAGAATGCAGACAATAGATCTGATGTTGCACTTCTGTGTGATTGACAAGTAAGGTTAAAATGTCAAGGATAGTCATTTCCAATTCAACAGAGAAGGGGATGTATCAACCTGCTGTAGAGATGCTGTGTAACTCATTAATTCAGGATGTTGAATACTTGAATAATAATTAGCCATTTTTGTGTATTACCATTTGACAAAGAGATGTCAGTATCCATTTATTGGCGGTACTGGAGTTTTTAATCATATCTCATTGACAGCCAATAGAGTTTGCCCAGTCGTCATTTAATTGTAAGTGTTACATTTTTCCTTGGACTTAAGTTATTCCCCTCCATTGAATACATCAGAAGGGCAATGTAATCCAATGAATAACTAATAAAAAAGGTAATCCCCGCACCATTTTGTCAATTCTGGAAAAATATTTGACGTTTCGATCACAATAACCCTTTCTCTAAACATTTTGAAGGTCACCCTCTGTTGGTTTGACCGATGTAATCAGTATCATGGTATGTTATTCTCTAAATTCATGTATACTAGGGATGTGTGTTTTTCAGAGTTGTAAGTGTACTCATTAGATCACATGTTGTTGTTCAATCATGTGAAAGAACATCTGAGTCTGTTTAAGCAGTTACCATGTTTTTAACAGGCCTGATGAACAACAACATGTTTGAAATGTCATGACACGAAGGGCTGTAATTGGACTCGGACGATTTTCTAATGTATGTCTTGTATCCCATGAGTCTTTAAATTCTGGCAAGAAGGACAGAAAAAATGCAGTAGGGTTAGATGGTTAGACGTTAAACACTTCACTTACTTATAGTCAAACATATTCATCAAGCAGATATGGCATTTCATATCAGCTTCTGTAGACAAACTCCTCAGGCACATATATACAGAATCTACAGTCATCAGTTCAAAGAGAGTGTTCAGGAAGCCCTTCACTTAGCACTAAGCATTTTTCAAACTGTGCGCTAGAATGGTTTTACGTAAACATTTCTACAGCAGATTTCCTCAGTAATTTCCTGCCCATGGCCATTTTATGTAAACATCCACTTCACAAGAAAGGTGTTTTACTGAAATATGTGAAATCCACCGTGACAAAAGGTATGTTTCATTATATTCCCATTTATTTCTTGATTAGGAAACAAAATGCTGCCACACATTTAGGCCTTAAACTTGGGAATATCCCATGACACATGAGATATCTGAAATGTAAACAAATGTATTACGTAAATGCTTAATCCTTTGTATAAAGCACATGTTAGTGTGTACTCTATTTCCCAGACATGCAAGTATTAACAAACACTGACCCTGTGTGTGTGACTCTGTAATCACTGCGGGCAAATTCAATTTGTAGTTCAAACAATAAACCCAAGCTTAAAAGAACATATTTTAAGAAATATATTGTTTGGTCGTTAAAAATGCATTACATTGATACACAGTTATATTGTTTTTAATGCAGCCATGACACATGGCACAACAGGATATTTGCTTCAAACATCAACAACATTGTTTTACTTTGTTAATCCATGGGGATGATGGTGACCAGAAAACATGTCAACAAACCAAGTAAAAATGCAAATATTTATGAAATAGAGCTTTAATATTTAGTTTCCCATGAGCAAGGGCAAATAAAGACAATTTATTTTTGTAATCCTCTCCATTAAACGAAAGCCTCCATTTTGTATATTTCCTATTGCTGCCTCTTTTATTCTCTCTTATCACACAATGTACAAATGTCAAGTAGATTTGCTGCGTTAAAAATGGTATCTTCAATTGATACCTACACACAAAATAGCCTGCTTGAAACGTATGAATTGCAAATCACATTTGACCATCTTTATCACACATAGCCTTTTAGATAGTTAAGATAGAAGCACAAAACAAAACTGACAAGTCTGTTCTCCTGCAGCTCTGCTATGAGACCATCCGTTGGATTCTAAATTACATTTGACACATCCACACGTTGTGTTGTATCACTATCTATAATGAGATAATTGGATAATCCCTGTTAACTGCAGTTGTCATGCTAGTGCTGAACCAAACTGACAACGATAATGTGGGTGATGATTACAGACTGTATGTGTTGCATTTACTCACAATACATCTGTTTATGATTAATTGATTAATCAGTTATGGTGTTGACAAGATGGATATGGATGACAGTATATTTTGTGTGTCTGTTTTAAACCGGCAAGGATAATCAACAGGATTTTGTTAGCTGAGTCTATTAGCAATGCAAGTTGGCCCACTTCTCCATATGATAATATTTTCAATGCTAAGTCTAGTTATTGCTCAAGGAGACCCCCTTACTATGCAGAACATGCTTCCTCTGAGCAGTGAATCTGTTTTAGTTTCAGCTACGTGGGCTATTGCTGCTCATGGTGACTCACCAGTCCTATTTTGTGTCCATTTTAAGTAAACCGCAATTCATCTGGTGCACAAGCATACAGGTCGACTCAACAAGCCACTGTATTCCAACATTTGCCAAGGAAAGCAATTTCTCTGAAGAATATAACATGTGTTTGCAGTTGCTTCAAAGTAACCAATGTTAAAGTAGGGTGTGTGCGAAACTTTCAGAATTGATTGACAGGACATATGACTTAGAAGAAGGTCTGAATTAAATCATGGAGTACTAGCAAGGTCATAAACCTCATGAACTGAAGATATGTTCTGAAATATATCCTCTGAGTGTTACCATTATTAATTGTTTAACTTTCAATATACATGCTTTGCCTTTAGTCCTGGTCTGTTGGGGCACCTTAGGGAATTGTTTGGGGGTTACGGATGACATCAATGCTAATTGTGCTTGAAATTGATTTCCATTTACCGTCTTGCTAACACTTGTGACACTGGACCGTATAACTATATTACAGTGGTTTATTTCTAGCTACTTTTAACCAGCGTTTGGATAATAGTGATTTGATTGATCTATACAGTTATTCAGTTAGTGTACACATCTTAGGATCTCAAGACTTCAGCATTCCAAGCAACAGGTGAAACCATTTTTTAAAGGACGACAATCTCCTTGTCAGGAGACATTCAAATGTGCAATTGGTCTACTGCTTTGTTAAAAAAATGGTATCTTCAATTTATTCCTAGAAACAAACTAGCAAATGTGAAGCTATATCTTGCAAACACAGCAATAAACGAAAATGACAAGTCTGTTCTCCGAAAGCTCTGTTACATATTACAGATGACCACACATTATACTGTAGCTCACACTTTAATGAGAGCATGTAGGTTCATCCCATTTCTGAACCAAACTTACAATTACAATGTGGGTCAAACCTACAAATCACTCCTTGTGTGGTCCGGGTGGAAAATGATGACTGTGCATTTTGTGTGTCAGTTTTAAACCTATAATCCGCACGCATAACATAATCCACAATATAATCAAAAGGATTTCATCAGATTAGTCCAGTTGCATTGAAGTATGCCCACTTTTCCATATAACAATGTTTCAATCGTTAAGTCTATGGATCAGGAATGCCTCTGTGGGAGTGTGAGTAAACTAAGAACCGCCACACATCCTATGCACTGTGGCTTTGTTGCACTTTCCGCTGAACACAGTTGGCAGAACGGGAAACCAGTGAGTGATGACATCTTTGTAAAGGCATCGAAAATCGCTCTGGTCTCTTGGGTCACTTAGAACTGGGAGAACTAGTGGGAACTTTACTGCAATTTACACCCTGAATCTCAGCATCTGTGTCTCTTTCGACACACATGGTTCTACCCTATAGGCCAATGAGGAACATAGTGTGGTGTCTCTGAGGGAAAACAAATGCAAATTGTGCTTGAACTCGATTCCTGTAAACAACGTGCTAACATGTTGAACTTGTGGCATTGGACAGTATCAATCAATTGCAGTGGTGTATACCTCGCTATTGTTGACCAGAGTTCTGCTTAATGTTTGAATGCATTACAGGATGTTTGTTTCTATGACATTATACAGTTCTGTGCCTATTACACATATGAGGATTTGAAGACTTCAGCATTCCAAGTAGGGTCCTGTTTATTATCGACAACCCTTAGCATGAAACACTTTCCGTGTCATGTGGCCTAATTTCTGGATTTCAAGTTGTCATTGTGTTTTATGTTAACAAGTATTTATTCTAAGATCAAAGACAAAAAGGACAAAAAACTCAAAATATTGTCATGAGATGAGAGCAGAGGTGGGAAGTAGTGGAGTACAAATACTTCATTACTGTACTTAAGTACATTTTTCTGGTATCAGTACTATTCTCCAATACTTATTTTTCTGAGGAGTTTTTACTTCCACTTTTTCCATTTTTAAGACTCACCTGTACTTTCGAATTATTCCATATTCAAAACAGGTTTGTTACTTTAGTTTTAATCAGCGTTTGGTGGCGCGATCATTATTATTTAGAGTCATTGCGTGCCTATTGATTTGAACAAGATCTGTATATCCATCATTTCCTGGTCTTCTCTAAAGAAGAGTGACCAATGAAAACGTTGTCATGTTGCCGTTGTTCAGCATCGAAACATTCATTAGCTAACAATGGCATTATTGTTCTATTAATATAAAGGGAGGTCAGTTACTCTTTAAAACAGTTGGTAGTTATGGGTACATTTCAAAGCCCATACTTCTTTACTTTTACTTGAGTAAAGAAGTTTAGTCAGTACTTCTACTTTTACCAGAGTATTTTTAAACAAGACTATCTGTACTTCTACTTGAGTAAAGGTTATGTGTATTTTTGCCATCTCTGGACGAGAGCAAGGTTGAGTTGTGTGTTTGTATAGGGTTCATGTTAGGATAAAAATGTCATTGTTGACATGAATGTCCTTACTATAACCCCTTAATCAGAGTGCATAGTTGAGTTTGAGCCAACACAGTCCATGCCAAAGCCATACTGTATGACATAACACAGTATCAACCATGTGCTGTTTGGAGTGGGGTCCCTCACGCTGATATCTCCTGACTTGCATACATTATCTACTGATAACAAAACAAGCGGCTGATGATAGAGGAGGGGTGGGACGCCTTTGGAGGACACCCCACTTGCCCTGTACAGATCGAGGAGAACCTTATCTAGGTCACCTACAGAGAACCTCACCTCCTCCTCCTGCTGGCCACACTGATAAGAAGAATGAGGCTATTCAATGTGCCTATCAGCCTGGCTCTTTGCTCAGTGAGAGTGAGCCAAACCTGTACCAGTTCCAGCCATTTCTTTGTCCGTTTGACTCTCTCTAACTCTCTCTCTCTCTCTCTTTGTCCCCCACTTTTTCTCACAGACAAACTTTTCGAGTTGGAGACATGTTTCGCCTGAATAGATAGCAACAGTCACTTATTCACTTTCTCACTCCTTCCTTCCTTTGTTCCCTTTTTTCATTCACCCAAACAAAGACAAATCTTGTCTTCTTCTTCTTCTTCATGTCACCGCTGCTATCCAATGATTTGCCCCAGTCATAGCTCCTAGCCACAGTCAAATTCATCCACTCATGGGCTGGATTTACGTTCATGGTCTGTGCTCTCTCAGTGGTATGCTGGCTGGCATTACCCATGGGAGTAGGGTTTCCTGAAAATCTGCAGGAGGTCAAGTCTCTCACGTTACCACCTTAATGTAGTGCCTGTGAAGGAAGATAAATGCAGCAACGTGGTCACGAGATTTGCTTTTCAGCTGTTCATTTAAGAAATATGCTCAGTGTACTTAGTTTAATCTCTGTAATAGGTCCTTGATGATGTCACAGCTTTGATAATATTTGACTTTTATTTTAAGAATGAGTGGACTGATCTTTCTTTGCACGATAGTCATTACATTTAAGTGGCCAGACAATGACCGACGTAGGTATTTGAAGGTGTATGTGTTTGTTTTAGATTATGTATTAAAGATCTAATGTTGGTCTAACTCTGTTGAATTGCACGGCTATCAAGAGATTAATGTAATCTTTTTTGTATTCATCTTTCCTCTTTGTAAATTATTTGGCAGCATTTAATTTAAAGAGTATGTGACTTCCAGCAGGATTAAATAGAATGATCTATTTGTTTAGTGTTTGTTTCAATAAAAATATGTTCTTAAAATAAAAGAAACATGCTTTATTTTTACATACTAAATGTTCTACTATGGACAGTATACATCAATACTGTAACCCAAATCGAACCAAATCTTTATTAAGTGGATATTGCATTCAGTTTGTTACCGTACAAAAAATGTAATATATGTAAATAAAAGGACTGGAAAATGCAAAGAAGATAGAATTTCCCTTTTCAGTTGTATATCCGGGAGTTCTTTGCTCACTAAAAAGGTATCAGATTTCTATAAAACTTTTCATTTTGTGCTAAAACATTGCACATTGTCCTCCTTGGAAATACACAAAGATAGCGCAATAAAACTGTAAGCACTTCAGCCCGTATCACACAACTCTGTGACAAATCCCCCCTATCAACAAAACACCACAACAACTGTTAATACTTCAAAAGAGTTATTTTCATTTCAAAAGAACACTTGTCTGGCGCCAGGGACGGAAATACCTTTAAGGGAACAGAAGCCTATAGAAAGATAACGCCTTTGAAATATCAAGATAGCCTAAATAGCATCACTGAGAGCCACTGCACCATGTGGTGATGAAGTGATAAAGTGCAACAGCCGTGGCTCCTCATGCTTTCAAACAGGTTTAAGATTGCAGAGATTCTGAATGTCCCAGCTGATTTACATCACACACATGAAGCACATTTCACAGTGTCTAACATGTTCAAATCCTCAATGCATCCCCAAATGTGGCCATGAGTAATGACTTGTCGAGGAGCTATGGCAGCATTCTGTCTCTACACCAAAAGGAAAATATGATACTCCAAAGACAAACAGTTGGACAATATATGACCATTTGCTTCCTTTTAAGAGAGTTTTAATTAACAATCTGGATTATGATGTATACCCAATTAACAGTGATTGCAGAATTTCAACACTGTCTTAAAATCATTATGTGCTTAAACCTGTTAAGCCCCATGGATTATGTTAACTATCAACGTTTTGTTTTATTATTGCGTACATGGGACATCCTTTTAATGTACGGAAGTCCTAGAGATAAGGTTGTGGGTGGATTGGCGGGTGTACAAAGCACAGGAATTTTGACATCAAAGAGCGGCATCTCATGTGTTGTAGGTTTGAAGCTACTGGAGCCCTTGGTAAAGGTTAGGCAAAGGTTGTGGTCTGGGTTGAATATAACAACAAAAGTCAATGTGTCTGGTCTCCTGCTCCAAGTCAGTGTGATTTTATTATCATTCAAGCAAAACCACAATATTTCCATCATGTTTGATAAGATAATATAAAGATACTGACTCTTTTCGGATATACCAACACTATTAAAGTATCAGGCAAATGTATTTTTGTATTACTTTAAAGACAATTAGGTAAAAGGGTTGGTCCGCTTTAGTACCATGAACCAGCCCTTCTTCATCTGCTACCTCTTCTCAGAATCATCACATCACCCAGGCACATTGTGGTCATCAGCATCACACAAACTGAAACCTCTGAGGAAGCTGGGTACTCAGGGATGTGGGCACAGTGCAACCTGATCTCACCAGAATGCGTGACTCCACCACGACTCCTTAACACCACAATGCGTGGTGGAGTCACGAACTTTGTTACATTTGCGTGTCGGCACCACGCAAACAACCCCA
Source organism: Pseudochaenichthys georgianus (assembly GCF_902827115.2). Lineage (NCBI taxonomy): Eukaryota > Metazoa > Chordata > Actinopteri > Perciformes > Channichthyidae > Pseudochaenichthys > Pseudochaenichthys georgianus. The sequence continues at coordinate 14,305,588 of NC_047522.1, read as the reverse complement.
ATGTAAAGTGAATGAGGCTCCTTTGTCGTGGTGCACACACGCATTTCTACAACGTGCATTGTGTGTAATGCAACTGTGATTTTTATTAAATTAGTTAGTTTTTAAGGAAGGCCAGAGCTTCAGCTGTGTCAAATAGATTGTTCCCTTTAGTTAACGTTATTTAAAAGATAATGATCATGTCTTGTATTACGAGCGTCCATTCCCATTGGATAACGGAGAATTTTACACCTGGAAGTAAGTAGCCTATTCTCCTTACTGTCGATTGATTTTACAGTGATATCTGCACTACTCATCGACTAAAAAACACCAAATTGTCCTGTTAATTACACAACATGTATTGGTTTGAATTGTGTGCAATGCTTTTGTATTTTACCCCTTCGATTCGGAGAAACAAATATTTTTTCGGAGTTTTTGGACGGCAGAAGACACTACACTACCCAGAATCCTCAGCTATCGTTTGGGACTACACCATGAACCCCGTGATCAGTCCTCAAGTTCTTTGATTGGTTGACCTCCAACTGCATTCCATATGAAAAAAAACGTTTCGTAAAAGAGAAAATCATACTTTATTCAGCAGTGCTTGCTTTACTCTTTGATAGTCATCACATGAATGCATTGTAATAAATGGTTTGGCTGCATTAAATATTACACATCTGTCTTAGTTCTTTATTTATCTACAGAGATCGGACATCAGAATACACCGGAAACTATTCTTCTACCGTTGTTTTAATTTCACAATAAAGTTAGTAGTAATATTTTGTTTTGATATTATTGTTTTTTATTAACTACTAGACGACTGGGTCATGTTAAGACCATCTTTTTTTGGTTGCTATGGGTTTTTTCCATCGTTTTTGTGTTACAAATATCAAAACAATAACAAAATAATATTCGTCGTAAACTAAACCGGAAACAGCAGTAGGCCTATATTTTATTTTGTTAACACTGTAAACTTGACAGCCTTTTAACCCAAACCACCTACTGGTTAAAGCACGTTATTACACGTTTAGAGTAATTGCAATGCAGGAAGATTGTGTTGCTTTTTAATGACTGTTTAAAATGCCTTTTTCTTAATGTCTTTCATTTTTGTAACGCACTTTTGAATGTGTTATATTTTATGAAAACATTCAAATATTAAGAGTACATACAAAATAGTGGGAAAGTAGAAGGTCAATTATATAAATATAGAATAGAAAATATCAAGAAGATACTCAAATGATATCTAGAGTAAAACAGTTTAGTGCCTGATAGGAGGATGTGCTAACTAATAAGGCTTTAATTAAAGAAATGTGCAGAATACGACAGTGTAATGGTGGAGGTATACACACATTGATAGATGTCTTGTAATGCACTGTTGATGAACCTGTGACCCAAGTTGTTCATTCATTGCATAACTACACTGTTGTGTATATGATATGTCAATAAACCTTAGAAAATCTTGAAATCTTGAAAGGGATGTGCAAAATAGCAATTATATACAGTCTTTAATGAACTATTAGAGAATAACGAGTAATGAATATGCTTTAAACGGATCTGCAGATAAATATTTAGTCTTCTCAAGCACCAACTATCAAATATCTCGCCTGATTGTTGGCACTTGACAATCACCTTCACTGAATTTCATTCAGGTGTAACTAAAGTCTGATTTAAGGGTTGTTTATATTTCACATCATTAATCCAAATCTGTAAAGTAACTAAAATAAATGTAGTGGAGTAAAAATACCAGGTTAACCTTAAAGAAAGCCCTCAGGATTATAAAAGACCCCCATCACCCCAGCCACAAACGGTTCTGTCTGCTGCAGTCTGGCAGGCGGTACCGCAGCATCCGGACTAAAACCACCAGACACAGAGACAGCTTCATCCCACAGGCCAGAAGACTATTAAACACCTGCACTTAGAAATAACATTCATCTGGCTGCTACTTAGAAATTATTTATCTAATATATCATATTATATCATATTCCAATCACTTGTATATAGACTCTTATTGCACTATTTCACGCGTAGCACTGTTGGAGGAGCCTGTGACCTAAGGGGGGGGGGGGGGGGGGGGGTAGGACACGTTCGATTCCTGTTTTGAATAGTGTGCCGTCGATGGGTTTCATTCCATTTCAAAGTCCTTTTGGACGCTCCGTGTAAACGTCGCGCATCCAATCACAGAGGTTGAGGATTGATCACGGGGTTTGTCAAGCTCAGCACATGGTGTAGTCCCAAACGATAGCTGAGGATTATGGGTAGTGTAGTGTCTTCTGCCGTCCAAAAACTCCGAAAATATATTTGTTTCTCCGAATCGAAGGGGTAAAATACAAAAGCATTGTACACAATTCAAACCAATCAATGTTGTGTAATTAACAAGGACAATTTGGTGTTTTTTAGTCGTTGAGTAGTGCAGATATCACTGTAAAATCAATCAACAGTAAGGAGAATAGGCTACTTACTTCCGGGTGTAAAATTCTCCGTTATCCAATGGGAATGGACGCTCGTAATACAATACAGGGGACATGATCATTATCTTTTAAATAACGTTAACTGAAGGGAACAATCTATTTGACACAGCTGAAGCTCTGGCCTTCCTTAAAAACTAACTAATTTAATAAAAATAACAGTTGCATTACACACAATGCACGTTGTAGAAATGCGTGTGTGCACCACGACAAAGGAGCCTCATTCACTTTACATTGGGGTTGTTTGCGTGGTGCCGACACGCAAATGTAACAAAGTTCGTGACTCCACCACGCATTGTGGTGTTAAGAAGTCGTGGTGGAGTCACGCATTCTGGTGAGATCAGGTTGGCACAGTGGCATCAAGAGAGATACAGTTCCTGTAATGCACCGAAACCAACTTTGAATGTCTTTCCCACGCTTCATGAGGAGGGACGACTAAAAAGCATATACTGTCCTGCTTAGAGAACTTGGGTTTTGCTTAGGAAGCTGAAATGAAAAGTTGTTAAACTGTCATAATCAAACATTAGGTTATGGACAAGAAGGGAAGTAGCTATCTGAATACTATTCTTGAGAAATATCTTTAAATTAACTTGAGCTGATGAGAATGTTGCATTTGCAAATATTTCGTTATCCAAACAACAAAATTAGCTCCAAAAATGTGCTCATCAACTATACTTTGTATATTGTGTCAAATGTGATAGTTATTACTCTTATGTTCATACTGTATATCACTGACATCTCACTGCTTCTGTGTAGGTATATAATGGTTAATGGTTTACGAGTTTACCCTTGTAGATACTGCTGACAGAGAGTTAATATGTAACATTAGAGACAGTGAGAGCTCTGCTCATATTTTTGGATATTATCTTCTTTAGTTGAGCAACTGTCACTTTGTTTTCAAAACTGTTTTCATATATCAAAAACATTGCATCTGATGCGTATCTGGGCGTGGCTGTCTTTTGTCTGCTCCAGACTTCTGGCACCATGTCTCTCTGATAACATACAGTTACTCTGATAACATATTGTACGATCTTTTTGATGAGATGTAAATGATCTTCCCATACTGTAACCTATTAGCAAACTGGTAAGCATCAACAAGTGTACAATATATAAATGTTTACTGCATCAAATTATATTTGTTATAATTTACCTCTCTGAAGAACCAGCACCTTACCGTGGTAGAGAGGTTTGTGTGCCCTGATGAACCTGGGGGCTGTGTTGTCTGGAACCTTGTGTTCCTGGTAGGGTCTCCCATGGCAAATTGGTCTCACGCAAGGGGCCAGACTAAGATTGGTTCAAAAGACCTCATGAAAGAAAAACCAAGAAGTGAGGATACCCGGCCCGGAGGAAGCCCGGGTTCGCCTTCTGGAGCCAGGCCCAGAAGGAGGACTCGTCGGCGAGCGTCTGGTGGCCGGGCTTGCCACGGAGCCCGGCCGGGCACAGCCCGAAAAGGCAACGTGGGCAACACCTCCGCTTCTCCGTCCCGCGGGCCCACCACCTACGGGAAAAAGCGATGGGGTCTGGTGCGCTGCCAGAATGGTGGCATTGAAAGCAGAGGGTCTCGACGGACCAGACCCGGGCGACAGAAGCTGGCTTGGGGGACGTGGAACGTCACCTCTCTGGGGGGGAAAGAGCCGGAGCTTGTGCGGGAGGTGGAGCGTTACCAGTTGGATCTGGTTGGGCTCAACTCTACGCACAGCGTCGGCTCTGGAACCTTACTTCTGGATAGGGGTTGGACTCTATTCTTCTCCGGAGTTGCTCAAGGTGTGAGGCGCCGGGCGGGTGTGGGGATACTCACAAGTCCCCGGTTGGGTGCTTCGTTGTTAGAGTTTACCCCAGTGGACGAGAGGTTCGCCTCCTTACGCCTGCGGGTTATGGGGGGGGAAACTCTGACCGTTGTGTGTGCTTATACACCAAACAGTAGTTCGGAGTATACGGCCTTCTTGGAGACCCTGGAATGAGTCCTGTATGGGGCTCCTGAAGGGGACTCTTTAATCTTGCTGGGAGACTTCAACGCACATGTGGGCAATGATGGAGACACTTGGAGGGGCATGATTGGGAGGAACGGCCCCCCTGATCTGAACCGGAGTGGTGGTTTGTTACTGGACTTCTGTGCTAGTCATGGATTGGCCATAACAAACACCATGTTCGAACATAAGGATGCTCATAAGTGTACGTGGTACCAGAGCACCCTAGGCAGAAGGTCCATGATCGATTTCGTTATCGTATCATCGGACCTGAGGCCGTATGTTTTGGACACTCGGGTAAAGAGAGGGGCGGAGTTGTCAACTGATCACCATCTGGTGGTGAGTTGGGTCGAGTGGCGGGGGAAGCCTCTGGATAGACCTGGTAAGCCCAAACGTGTAGTTCGGGTGAACTGGGAATGTCTGGAGGAGGCCCAAGTTCAGGAGGCCTTCAACTCACACCTCCGGCAGAGCTTTTCGGGCATTCCTGTGGAGGTTGGGGACATTGAATCAGAGTGGTCGGTGTTCAAAGCCTCTATTGCCGAAGCCGCGGCGGGGAGATGTGGTCTCAAGGTCTTAGGTGCCTCAAGGGGCGGTAACCCTCGAACCTCCTGGTGGACACCGGTGGTCAGGGAAGCCGTCCGACTGGAGAAGGAGGCCTTCAGGGATTTGTTATCCCGGGGGACTCCCGAGGCAGTTCCAAGGTACCGACAGGCCCGAAGGTCAGCGGCCTCAGCCGTGGCCGAGGCAAAGCAGCGGGTGTGGGAGAAGTTCAGAGAAGTCATGGAAAAGGACTTTCAGGCGGCACCAAAGTTGTTCTGGAAAACTGTCCGACACCTCAGGAGGGGGAAGCAGGGGACCATCCAAGCTGTGTACAGTAAGGATGGGAAAATGTTGACCTCAACTGATGGAGTGTTAGGGCGTTGGAAGGAACACTTTGAGGAACTCCTGAACCCGACAACTCCGCCCTCTATGTTGGAGGCAGAGCTGGAGTATGACGGGGGATCAACACCAATCTCCCGGAAGGAGGTCACTGAGGTTGTCAAACAACTCCACAGTGGCAAATCCCCGGGGGTGGATGAGATCCGCCCGGACATGCTGAAGGCTCTGGGTGTTGAAGGACTGTCATGGTTGAGAAGTCTCATCAACGTTGCGTGGAAGTCGGAAACAGTACCGAAGGAGTGGCAGACCGGGGTGGTGGTTCCCCTTTTCAAAAAGGGGGATCAGAGGGTGTGTGCAATTACAGAGGCATCACACTACTCAGCCTCCCCGGGAAAGTTTACTCTAAGGTACTCGAAAGGAGGGTCAGGCCGATTTTCGAACCTCAGATTGAGGAGGAACAATGCGGATTCCGTCCTGGTCGTGAAACGACGGATCAGCTTTTTAGTCTCGCAAGGATCTTGGAGGGGGCCTGGGAGTACGCTTATCCGATCTACATGTGTTTTGTAGACTTGGAGATGGCGTATGACCGAGTTCCCAGGGAGTTACTGTGGGAGGTGCTGCGGGAGTATGGGGTGAGGGGGTCTCTACTCAGGGCCATCCAATATCTGTACTCCCAAAGCGAGAGCTGTGTCCGGGTCCTCGGCAGTAAGTCGGACCCATTTCCTGTGAGGGTTGGCCTCCGCCAGGGCTGCGCTTTGTCAGCAATCCTGTTTGTAATATACATGGATCGGATTTCAAGGCATAGTCGTGGGGGAGGGGGTCTGCAGTTCGGTGGACTAAGGATTGCACCACAGCTTTTTGCAGATTATGTGGTTCTAATGGCTTCATCAGTCTGCGACCTTCAGCACTCACTGGATCTGTTCGCAAACCAAGTGTGAAGCGGCTGGGATCAGCACCTCCAAATCTGAGGCCATGGTTCTCAGCAGGAAACCGATGGACTGTCCACTCCAAGTAGGGAATGAGTCCTTACCCCAAGTGAAGGAGTTCAAGTATCTCGGGGTCTTGTTCTCGAGTGAGGGAACAATGGAGAGTGAGATGGGCCGGAGAATCGGAGCAGCGAGAGCGGTACTGCAGTCGCTTTACCGCACCGTTGTGACGAAAAGGGAGCTGAGCCAGAAGGCAAAGCTCTCTGTCTACCAGGCCATTTTCGTTCCTACCCTCACCTATGGTCATGAAGGATGGGTCATGACCGAAAGAACGAGATCGCGGATACAAGCGGCCGAGATGGGTTTTCTCAGCAGGGTGGCTGCCATCTCCCTTAGGGATAAGGTGAGAAGTTCGGTCATCAGGGAGGGACTCGGAGTTGAACCGCTCCTCCTTCACGTCGAAAGGAGCCAGTTGAGGTGGTTCGGGCACCTAGTTAGGATGCCACCTGGGCGCCTCCCTAGGGAGGTGTTCCAGACACGTCCAGCTGGGAAGAGACCAAGGGGTAGACCTAGGACCAGGTGGAGGGATTATATCTCTTCGCTGGCCTGGGAGCGCCATTGGGATCCCCCAGTCAGAGCTGGTTGATGTGGCCAGGGAAAAGAAAGTTTGGGGCTCTCTGCTGGAACTGCTACCCCCGCGACCCGAACACGGATAAGCGGGAGAAGATAGATGGATGGATAATTTATGTCTGATTTCCCAACATTTATGCAGTGTTGTTTTGCAAGATAACACACATCTAAGAAATAAATAAACTTGACCTAGATTTGTATCTGTAATCAAGTTTTAAATGCATCTTCCAAAGCAGAAGGAATTTAAAACTTGTACAAATATTTTCAACTTTCAATCTGAACTGTATACCTTCAAAAATGGAGATCTACACTTTCATGACAAGCCAAACTTCCTTTTCTGAAGAAAATTGCATTATACGAATAAGAGCTCCAGCACACTTAATCTGTAGCAATACACACATGCGTCACAATCTGTTTATTTTCTTTAGCAGCAAAGGTTGGACCCAAGTGCAGACAGACAACGGTGTAAACCGAAAAATGACCTTTAATCAAGATGACTGGATATAAGCCATACACACAAGGCCTCTATCTCCATATGAAACACAAAGACCCCACAAACACCAACAAAAAAAAACAGAACTTAAATACATACAAGGCCAATCAAGACGATAAGACACAGCTGGGGAGGGGAGGGAAAACACAAAGGCACCAGGTGAACAGAATCAGATAATCAGACAGGAGGGAAAACACAGAGACAGGAAGCAGATACATAAATTAGTCAGGGGGTGAACACTTCAAAATAAAACAGAAAATAAACAGATTGTGTGAACTAGCTTCGATTCAGTAGATGTTTAACCTCTCCCGTCTCTCTTAGCAGGCCATTCGGTGGTGTAACAGTTAATATGGTTTCTCTCTCAATACTCTACAGTCTACACAGTATTCATAACGCACAAAACAATCCTGTGTATCTTCCAGTGTGGCAAGTGCAAGCATAATCAAATTAACGCCTTATGTGAAAAACATAGGGCAGCCAAAATGTTATTTTGAGCACAAATGTACTTCAGTGTCAGTATGCACACGATAAATAACGGATGAACATAATGTAAACCCTTCCTCGTTTAAAGCTTGCATTGTGACAATAACAGTGGCTGAGGGTATGCTCTAAAAGAGATACTACAGCGTGCCTGTGCAGTGTAGCAAAATCTGAACACAACTGAAGTGTCAGCTCCCACAGTCCCTCGCCTGCAGGCAGCGGCTGTACAACAGAATATGAAATGACAGCTACTGTGTTTATTTGACAAATCGCTGGACACGATGAAGACCGCAGGGTTCAAAGCTGTAAATCTGTGGGATGTTGAAGCGAATGTGTTTGTGTGTATGTGAGTGGATGGGAGGCGTAACAGGAGATGGGAAGAGAGAGGAAGATAAAGCTGTTTATGGACAGAATCTCTCCTCCCCATCCAGTATATTTCTCCACAAATGTTTTTGGGGGATTATATTCAATCATCCATAATTCATGTGTAAAAGCTTTTTTTTTTTTTTATAAAATATCATTAACAGTTTGAATCCAATGCTAATATTTCAACCTAGCAACACGTGACGATAACATCAAACGGACATGTTTCATTCATGCAAGAAAAGGTTAAACTACAGGTTTTAACCATGGTTTTAACAGGATGTGTGGAACGTATGACCACTAGTGGTGCTATAGAGCAGTGCTTCTCAAAGTGTGGTCCGCGGACCACTGGTGGTCCGTGACCACCCCCTAGTGGTCCGTGAGTATATTGGTAACATTTCACATTTTAAATAAATAAGTTAATTTAAGTTTTCCGCACTCTCGCGGGAATATCTCCGCAATGGAGCGAGGTTAAGTTTCGATTTGTAATCTGTTCTAGAAAAACGATGTGTTTTTGGATATTTGTGGAGTTAGGTGGTCCGCGAGTGTTTTTTTATTGGTTAAGTGGTCCTTGGTATGAAAAAGTTTGAGAAACACTGCTATAGAGCAATGCTAGCCAGAAAACAGGAAGAAAACAGGAAAGTGAAAACAATAAACCATACTTGGTCATATCAATTGTAGCTTATCATTCTATACTCAGCTGATCTAACCCTGAAAACATCTGATCACATGCAAATATAACTTGTCAAATGTAAAGAAGGTGTAGTAATGAGCCAGTTACTAATGCACAAATGTAACAATGTAATCAAAAGCTTCACAACAAACTTCCTTTCATAAGTTGTCTGAGGAAGGAAATGTCAGGATACATGAGAAACCCTGATTAGTCATGTCAAACCTCAAAGGGTACCGTATCTTTTTAAGATCTTGCAATTAGTAAGGTTGCGAGAACATTCTGTTCTATTTCTACGTTTCTTTTGTTTTATTATAGTGTGCTGAATAACAAACGTTCTCAATTATCAAGCTATGATTTTATGAGGCTACTACTCTTTATGTTCCATAAAAAACACATTTGATCAAAAAAGGGATTGCTCGAAAACGCCTTTATCTCAAATGTTGTAGCAGAGATTCCTCTCTTGTTCTGATATCTTTGCAGATAATGATGATTGCAGTTTATTCTCAGACTGTCAAACACATAGGCATTAGGAAGCCGGTTGGGTTGGGTGCTGTTTTCTATCGCTGTGCCTCATGTGAGATGCCATTCCCCAAATCCGCAGCACAAGTCTGCTGACCTGAATTCAGTGTTTGAATGTGCGTTATGAAATGCTTTGACACACACTGCTCCGGGGTCCTCAGCTCATAATTCAGCTTAAAATGTTACTTTTATGAGATTTTATATAGGATGTTAATATTGGACTTACTTTGCAGGACATTTCTATGATCTAAATCTTTGAGGATGCCATCTTATCTGCCCTGCTCGAGCTACTGACTCCATGTTGGCATAGCAAACAGAAATGCCTTCAAGTAAAAACAGACGGAGTAATAAACAAGCTGATTGCCATCACACTTCCTCCCCAGTGACCCCCGGGGAGGGAGCATGGCGGGGGCATCGACCAGCATCCTTATGCAACCAGACACACTCTGTTTGAAACCCACACGAAACTGATGTACAAATACAGACAGAGACGAGGGAACAGGTTTGTCAAAAGTTCATGGGTAATGATAAGTCAGGTATCTCTGTTTGTACATCACACAGTGCATGGAGAGGCCATTTGAGTGTATGGGTTCACGGGATGCAGAGACACAGGTTTGTACAGGGCGTGGTGGACAAAATAAAACACGATGTTCATCTGAAATATCTGATGGAATTGTCTGTGTTTGTGAGACCAAGCAGATCGCGATTCAACGTTTATTTGCCACAAAGAGTAAAAGTCAGTTATTTCGGTCTGACCTTTACCATTTTTTGTTCTGTTATGTCATTTTTGGTGATCATGTCTGTTTATAATACAATGCTTTATATCCACAAGTAACTCAAATCTATTTTTTCGTTTAAAATCCAAATTAGTTAAAATATAGCTTCCTACAGCGTGCATATAAAGGTGCACAACAAATAAATAATGAATATCCAATAAATAAGGGTGAACTTAGCTAAATCATTGTTTCAGAGGTTAATATTTTGAGTCACAACAATACAATGTGTTCAGGGTAAAAGGGATTACACCAGCCTATTCCTGCTTCTGCTCAGGCCTTAAAATGATTATGAATGAACAAAGGTCTGCATTTATGGCAGATTTAATGGTGTTAATTCAGGGTGGTTTGCACCTGAGGCTAGTTATGCTTCTTGGGAATCTGACCTGATCTATCACAGCACTCCTTCACTGCCGTCTCACTCTGTTATGTGTCAAGGTCGCTCTTTAGATCTTTCCTTACAATTAGACCTCATTATCTCAATATAGCACACAACAGCTTTAATCCAAAGTCTCACTGTGATTGGTCACACTCACTGCCTGTATTTCCGTGAGTGTTCACTGACCATTACATATCTGCTGCAGACAGTTTTAATAAGATTTACATTTTCACCTCTGATTTTAGAGATGAAGCGCCTCAATCCTTTCAGCAAGCAAATTAGATTAGAAACATTATTCACTGATCAGATGGGAACACATGTTGAAATGGTATGAATCCGTTTGTAGAGTTTCTGTAGCTATTATTTGCAGAATATTTCCTCAAGTTATGTCACTGGAGTTGTGGAATTTAAGAGCAGTGAGTTTACCAGATCTTTTGTAGGCTAATAGCTTGGGGTGACTTACATAACACAAAGTGCATTGTTGTTTATGTAACCAGCAGATTTTGACAATGAAGCATGGATTATTATATTCAAGAACATCTTATTTTCAGGATCATATTTGTATTTGTCCAATGATGCTGATCTTTTTCTAAACACACAAAGACACACACAATGACTACATAGAAACATCTTTAAAAATATGAGAAATTATAAATATAGCAAAACAATCGCATAGACATTCAATACAACTAAAAATAAATGCATAAATACCAAAAATAGACTACAAATGGACCCAAAATAAGGAAGCTCTTTTTGACTGTGTAACTCGTGAACTTGCCTGCTATGTTGTATCTTTATTGTGAGTAAACTCTGCCTACTGATGCTATCAACTGGCAGCAAACTATTGTGGAGAGGTCCAAATATGAATAAAATAATATAATTGTTTGAAGTATTCCAGGGATGTCTCGGCAAAAGAAACAATCTCTTTTTACTGTTTGTATCTACAACAGATACGGTGAAACGGGTGTAGGTTTTACTACCTTCGATCACAACTGAGTTTGAAGCATTAATTGTGTCCTTTCCAAAAAATTATTTTGCCACATCATGCCAATGTCAATTAACCCAAAAAGAGTAACTGACTGATGTGAGGAGTTTGGTTTAGAAATCAGCAGTGAGGAGACAAAGAGCATGAAATAAGAATTCAAAAAGGGAACAAAGGCTATATATATCATGTTTGGGAGTTATGGAAAAAAGGGAAGGAAACATGGGACATTGATACACTTTTGACAATGTCATTATTAAATAACGTTTATTTTATTACTTACAGTATAAACATTTTTTAAAGAGATGTTCTGCAGTTCGCACATTTCTATGATTAACATGCTTTATATTCATAAGATCATTGTACAAGTATCATGACATGGCATGTTAATGCTGCATTTTAATATAGGGATTAAATTCAAACCAAATGAGATCATCCACCATTTTCTAGGATGAACATCCATCTGATGCCCTGCAGTCATCAGTGTTCTCCCCTTTTGTTCATTTCTCCAAGCCATAACTCATCAGTAGTCTTTTAAAAATGCATGCACCATATGGTGACCAATGTATTACGGTATGTTCAACCATCACACTGAAGACTCTTTTAAATCTTACATAAAAAACAATATAATAACACAAATGGAATCAGAAAAAGTAAATGCACACATGTGGAACAAGTAGATTTAATTGAAAACAGCCTTTTGTTGAAAAGGCATGGACACTTAATATTTTTAACAGATGGTCTTCCTGACAGATCCACCTCACCTTAGGAAGAGCATTTATATGAAACAGTGTACCTTATGTCCACTTAAAATAAATAAGGCAATGAATGTTGCTATTCCTTAGTCCCCAAAGAACCAGCACAAGCACACAGACACAGTTTTGTTTGGCTCTTATAGAACTTCTTGCCAGTAAACCAGGGGGAGATGGGTAGCTGGAAGCCAGAAATAACAGGTGTGGGGGATTCGGTATAGACACCGCGTGTGCCAAGTCTCCCCTCAAATAACATAGTTGTGCCCCCTATAAATCGGAGGCCCAGAAACAAGGCCAGCTCTCTATTGTGTGCTTCCTGAAAGCAAAGAGGTGGCCCGCAGTGACACACAATTCCCCCAATTTCCCCTCAATTTGCAGTTTAAAGTAATAAGATTAGGCTAGTAGAGATCTATAGCCTTTTTCTTTGCATGCTGTACGGCATAATGATTAAAGCTTTACATCTCCACCACCTGCCACCTGCTCATCTCCTATTGGGGGTGTGAGTGGGCTGAACCAGCAAATGGATTTTAGGATTCTACCCACATCTTCAACAGACCCCCATACACTCTATCCCATCATGTAAGAATTAGGTGGGATGCACTCATCGTTTATTACATTTGATTTATTTCAAGTTGAAATGTTGTAGTTTTCAATCAATTTTAGAACATACAGATGTATAATTTTGCCTTGAGATGTGTAATATTTAAATAATGAGGTACATGAATAAAAAATTGCATATTTGCATTCTTTAGCGTCCATTGTTCGCTAAAACCCTCAAAGCTCACCCTATTGTAGTTCAAAGAAACATACATAATATGCATTTATTATGAGTAGGCTAATGGTTATTTCTTCCAAAAAAACAAGCAGTTTAACTAGGAGCAGTGTTATATTTAATTTTTTACAAGATAATCTCTGCAAATAAGGATTTTTACTGTTAAAAATGGAGCCATTGTTTTACTTTATTAAGTTTATTTGACTTATTTACTCAAGCTTATTAAAACTAACTTTAGCTGTTGTTACATTTTCAATCAAAAGACGACCAAAGTCATTTTCCAAATTCATTTCAGGGAGCAAGAGAAACGTAAGTCACACAAGTCAAATTAAACGTATTCCTAGCTCCTTTTATCCGCCATGAATAGTGAAATTAAATGAAAAAAAGCCATTATCCTAGATATGTTTTCGAACACAGTTAAGCATTGTGCATGGGTTAGGGTTAGGGTTTGCACCAATGATGAGAACATGTAGAAATATTATTTGTGTTGGGGAAATCTCCTTGAATGGGGCCTGCTTTTTTGCTGGGGATGACCGATGAACCTCCATGTGTTTATACAATAGCTTCCTTGGTGATGCTGTGTGAAGCATCTGCTGAGAGCTGAAAATCCCCTCAGGGACAAGCACCCAGGGACATGAATAGAATATCAATAGTCCATGGCTGGACCGTTCTTTTCTGCCGGTCTGAAAAGAGGCGTCAAGGCTCACAGCCTAAACCCGCCTAGTCTCTCTCTCATTCAGATGCATATGAACCCTTCGAGTTCCTCCCTCAGCCATGTGCTCTGGTTCAGTTTTCCTTTGAAAGCCCAGTTTCCCCCCCCCCCCCCCCCCCCCCCTCTGCGGCTCATTTTTTTGTGAATGTGTCCGGTGAATAGCAAAGAGCTCCTTGGACCACTTCTCTCTTTTGACAATGACAAACTGTGCACAGGAGACGTGCTTTGTATGGTAAAACTGAGGGATATTTGAGACTATTCATGGTAGTCATCCCTTGTCTTTTGCACGCAGGGTGTCTAATATTTGAGGACTACAGAGCAGCTGTGGGAAGACATTATATGTATACAGTACTTACATGTGGTGTGTACAGTATAGCGTTTGTGTGATGATTTATCTACTCTGTACAGGTGGCAGCAATTGTACATACTTTTGTGGCATACATGCTGCAATGTTTAACATAATGCGTACAAGTGAAGTCAGTGCAGTGCAGAAATATTGGCAAATGTCCAGGTTTTTGCAGGCAACAGACACAGTGTTTCAATGTCCTTGTGTATATCTAGTAAAATTATATAAATAAATATATGCATTATTATTAATGTGATGGAGACTGTGTTGTGTTGTTAGTGTCTCTTGGTTGTTATGTGTGTTCCTGCTGAAATAAGCGTCAAATAAAATCTCTTTTGAGAATGATGCTTTTTTTAATTTTAAGACTGATTATAATCAATATAACATATTGTTAGTAACACTGGTGTGCTGTTTTGATGCAAATACAGTTTGTTGTTACTGTAACTCATGTTGTATGGCTCTGTTGAGCCTGTGAGCCTTTGTTAATCCACTTGATGAGTGCTGAAATGTATTTAAATACACATTGTGATTATGTGAAGTATTACATAAAGTAATCCCTCTCAGTAAAAACTGAAGAAATCCTATCTGTGTCCAGGAGTTCATTGGAATTTCATTTTGAAAATTGACCTCCCCTATGGAAAGGTTTTGTGCAGACCACCATCGTTATTAATCAAGTTAACCGGCTGTCAGTGAACATACACGGACCAGATGTGTAAAGGCATTACCTTCCTGTGTTTCCTCTGCATTTCACCTCAACTATACACATGAGAACCCTAAAGAAAGCAAAACTCTCAACTTAAATATTTACCAGACCATTCTCATAATTCTAGTGCCTCGTGGAAGAAATGCGTAGCCAATACGGTGCACAGTTTCACCACACGCTATGAGTTCTTAAGCTTAATATCCAAGACTAATACATATCTGTCATTGCTTTGGTTTGAAAAGGGAAAATGCAGATCACACACAGAGTTACACAGATTTGTACTTTATACCAGATTTATATCCGTAATGTAACCCTCTCTGATTACATAAAACAGTGTCCCCAATCCAGTTGCTCCAAATGAATCATCTGTTCTCAGTTTGAGTATTTTTGGAGTGCGTCTGTCAGGGAAGCTCAGCGGGAGGACAGCGGGGTCAAAGCCATTTGCTGTTGTGGGAGGGCGCGGAACATTCTAATTCCCCATGTCCAATGTTTTTCAAGCCACTCTTCCATCCAATCCCTGCCCTCACATTGGTATCTTGGGTGTTTTGGGGCATGCATGTCTCTCTGTTTGTGTGTAGGCGACTGCAAAATGACCTCTTCCTGCAAAAGGCACAGGATGTACTTGTTTCTGTGTAATTTTGTTTAAACTAGTAATTACTTTGAACAGTCTAAACTGTAGCAGGTGAATAAGCAAACTAAGTGTACAGTACATGAAGAAATCTGCACATAAAACAAGTGAGCCTTACAAAATGTAATGACGCTATCTGTATTGTAAAATGTTGTACCAAGCAGCTTCAGTAATGTATGATTAACTGTTTGAACTTTTGTATGTAATGTATCTATTATTTTACAATAGTTCTTATGATGATGATTCGTTATTGTCATTTTCTTATCAATGTCCAGCAACAGGAGGGATCAGTGTGCCTGCAAGGAAAAGATGATGGTTTGGGAAAAAAAAGAAAATAAGTTGAATAAATCAAAGTTGACCTCTGGTTTCACACCAGACATGAACAGTTGTCTCCTGGGTGATAACCTTTCCACCCAAACATCCTCCCTATGCAGACTTTGTCACTTGTTGTACTAAGCTACATGCCCTTGCTCACTGTTATGTGGGTTGAATACAAACTGATTAGGGGAGAGTGGGGTAAGATCAGCCAATGTTTACTTATGTTGTCCTCTAAGCAAAGACAAATTAAATAGAAGTCAAATGACAACAACAACTTTTCCGTTGGGATGTTTTCTGTCAATCAAACTGATAGTAATGCATCATAGAAAGGGCCATGAAAGTATGACTTCTCAAAAAAAGATTTCTAGTGGCTTAACTTGCCTCATCTAAGGGGTAAGTTGATCTTCGTCAAGGGGTAAATTGAGCCATCTAGGGGTAAATAGACCAATTGACTTTTCCAAGTTTAAGGCATTGTTTACACGTGAACGAAACGGGTTGTGTCCGCTATTTTTCTCTCGCGTATAGCCCGTTTGTTCACACGAGGCCGTAACGGAACCGCGGAAACGGACCCCGCATAACAGGTCCCAAGGTGGATAGCTCTGCAAACGGAACACTCTGGGGGGCCAAACGGCTCTGTGTGTACGTCCTATACGATCATTTTCCTGATAACGATGAAGCCATAGCCCCACCTCTCCCCACCTCTGCTGCTCACTGCTGTAGCATGGTCAGTAGCTACTGTCAGTAGCTACTGCTACTCCTACTGACCATGCTACAGATGTTAGTGCAAAATCTACAGCTCCTATACCACAACCATCAGCAACAAGTGGACATGGAGAACTACATGAACTACATGTTGCTAAATCCACCGCGGAGAATAAACACAAGGGCAACCAGGCAACCATGCTCGGGGTCTTCTTCGCTGCTTTTGGTGTATTTTGCTTTTACTGCTTTTATTTGAACTATTCATATCTTAAACTGCACTGTAACTTTTATCCATGTACTTTTTCTTGTAATGTTTAATTGAACTATTTATATTTTAGACTGCACTGTAACTTTTATCCATGTATTTTTTTCTTAATGTTTATTTGATTAGCTTTTCTTTTTTAATGCTTAATGTCTTTTTTTTGTAAAGCACTTTGAATTGCCTTGCGTTGAAAAGTGCTCTATAAATAAACTTGCCTTGCCTTGCCTTGCCTATTTTGTGGCGGAAGTACAGCCTCACTTACAGGCCCGGCATATGTACTACAGCGGGTCGAGCGGTCTCGTGTGAAGGGACACGTTTATTGAGCCGTATCCGTGTGAACGGAATAGTTTTTTTACATGGAATTCGGTTTGTTTGCGTTTTGCTTGCGTTCCCGTGTAAATGGGGTCTAAATCTGAGTTGTTTGGTACAGGAATGTTGTTTCTGTCTGCTAATTCAAAAGCCAGTTCACTCCTTTCTTTGGAGTAAGGCCATGGAACTGGTCGGCCAGTTCTTTTTATATGATTTGCAAGCTCCTTCTATTTCCTGTGTGAAGAACCTCTTTACCTCTGCTGTTCCACTGTACCCACTGTTTTCATTTCCTTTTCCTCCTCGCTTTGTATGTATCTATGCAGGGTTGACCTGTACATTTTCCTGTCTTTTGCCACTGCTCTGATTGGTTTTCCTCCCTTGCCCTCAATGGCTGCTCTCTCCATCTCCTCAGTTTTTCTCTTGTACTTTATTGGCGGGTTGATGGGGTTCATCTGAATTTACAGTCACATGACAACAAATGTGCAGTTACCTAGATAAAGGGCGTGGGTAAACTTACCCACTGGCTCATCTTACCCCACTCTCCCCTACGTGGGCTATTTTAGTGCATCGAAACAGTGCTTCATGACAAATAATATTGATCTTGCATTCACCAGGTGGCCAGAAACAAGACTCCCAATTAATTGTAATGTTGCTCCATGACTGCTGTATGTGTGAATAGGCTACTTTTTGCTAACACGTTAGCCATATTAACTTCGTAAGGAGATACAAGCTTTGGTAAAGCATTTGTTTCCTCCATATTACAAAACGTGTGCAAGCAGTATAAGTTGGAGTGATCACATTGTGTTTTCTGTCTTTGTATGGTACATCTATGAAAAAAGTTGAGTCGAATGCAGTGTTATACAACAAGACGAGTAAATTATCTTTGTTGTTGTGTTAAATTGTTGAATCCCATCTTGATAAAATGCATAGGAGACATTGTTAGATAAGGTGTGATGTCAAAGCAAACCAAAGACACACAAATAGACAGACTGAGGGCACAGATGGATCAAGGATGAATCTTGGTTTTATTCATTAGCATACCATATAGCCTCAGTACTTCCAGCCTATGCAAAATCATCCAAACCAACAGATTTGTTTATTAGGATGTTCTGGTCAGCATCAAAGTGCCTTTTGATTAGACATGAGTATAGGCGTGGTGCATTTTTCAGTCTTCACAGAGTCAAAACTTGCAGCTGTTACTTATTACTGACTCACAGTCTGAGATAAGACTCGGAAACACATTGGAGCTGAATTAATGATTGTTCATTTCAGGGCGATAAGAAAGGTAAATCATTAGATGCTGAAGATATATTAGCCCTCACAATATAGTAAACTGTTCTACATGTCTTTAATGAGTTATGAGCTATACATGTCAAATCATCAGAGCATGATGTGTGGGAACAATGGACCAAACAATCAAGGGCATAAATGTCTTATTAAAATGTGTATTACATTAAGGCTGATAAAAGCATGATTATCTCAAAGATAGTTAAGCTGCTCCAAGGAGGAAGTGAAGTTGGGAATTTGTTCTTATACAGTTTTCACCATGCCATATTTGCTGGTTTAAAGAGTATGCTGTCCAATTTGTATTTGTATATGTCTTCATTTGATCATTCGCAACTGACTGGAGATTTGCAAAATAACTAGGAAGCCAGTAGCTTGTGCCTCTTTTCTCGTTAACATGACTTCCAATACTTCATTAGAAAGATGAAGGTTGTTGTCTGTCCTTAATTCTGAATATTACATATGAACCATGCCAATCACCAAAAATATAGAAAGCATTAAAACAGTATTATAAAGAGACTACGAGCAATGAAATGCTGGGCCTCTGTGCACAGACAGTCAGAGTTGACTTCTTTAACCATTTTCCTCACAACTAACACATTCATCTCTAGTGTCACCTAGAAGTTTCTTTGACGCCAGCCATTGTTTTTAATATATTGCCACAATCAACCAAGACTCTTCTTATCATCTGGATTGAATAAAGATTTCCATTTATTGCACTATATGAAAAAAGTTTAACCTGTTTCCAAATGTCTGAATTATAGACTACACTCATTTCTCATTATTCTTGGTGTCTTTCTACGCCGGGATCCTGAGTCGTCGCTGATCCTGTTGCTACGGTCCTGTGTCCTGGATCCTGAATCATGTGTCCTGGATCCTGCATCCTGAGTCCTGGATCCGGAGTCCTGGATCCTTAGTCCTGAGTCCTGGATCCTATATCCTGGATCCTCTATCCTGAGTCCTGGACTTGAGTCCTGGACTTTGAGTCGTGGCTGAACCTGTCTCTGCGGTCCTGCCAGACTCTCATCATACTACTTGCCTGATGGCTCCCACAGGATTGTTGACATCCTCGTGGATTCATCTTCTTATTATAGACACATGCATTTCCAAACATTTAGTCTACGTATGCTGTAAAATGTATTATCTCTTCGATTTACACACGGCATCTATTGCACGTCTGTCCGTCCTGGGATCCCTCCTCTGTTGCTCTCCCTGAGGTTTCTCCCATTTTTCCCTTTAAACTGTGGGTTTTCTCTGGAAGTTTTTCCTTGTACGATGTGAGGGTCTAAGGACAGAGGGTGTCGTATTGTCATACTGATATTCTGTACAAACTGTGAAGTCCACTGAGACAAATGTAACATTTGTGATATTGGGCTATATAAATAAACATTGATTGATTGATTGATTGATTGATTGATTGATTGATTGATTGATTGTTTGTTTGATTGATTGATTATTCAAAGGAATACAATAATAGAGAACAACATAACAAACATATCATTTAAAAATATTATCATTATCATTTGCTTTTGTTAAAAATAATGCAAACATTTTACATTGCTGAAAAAACCTACAATAACTATCAAAATAATTTGAGGTCATATGAGTCGCACGTCTTATTGTTTCTATACGCAATGCAGAACCAAACCAGGCAAAACACACGGAAAAAGTATACAAATGACTCATACAATACAAACCCTTTTTCAGTTAAATACATTATTTGGTTTGTGTACAAGGTGTGTTTAGTAGCGTATTTTTATGTTTCTGACAGCCCTGTGATAAAAACTCTTTCACCCTTCATTCATTGATGTATTTATTGTTTATATACATAGTGCAACGTTCACAGGGATCTGTGGCCTACACTGTACGGGGAATCCTGGCACGCTCATGGTTGCATCACAGAGATCAGAGGAGTCATTCAGAACATTTTGCTGCGGCCGACACCAGTTGCTCGACTGCTGAAATGTGACAGACTTCTGTTGATCTCTTTGCACTCAGTACTGGATTCAGTTCATACAGGGAGCTGTACCTGATATGTCTCGAGTGAGAGAGAAAATCTGACACTAGATCCAGCTCCAAAGGTTACACGAGACATTCTGTAGCAATACAAATAAAGAATATTGTTAAAGTACATATTTACTGCTTTGTTTGCTTGTGTAAAATAATGCATTACACTCTGAAGGCATAATGACGGGGCCACTCCTGTTAAGAGTATTTGGCAAAGGTGACATTTAGGATGACAGGGGGAATAACTGTGTCAAGGGGAGAGGACATGTAAAGATATAGGCTCAGCTCATCTGCATACTGTTGTTTTCCCACTGTAGAAACATCAAATGACAAGTAAAGAGCCCAACAGAAGTCACTGATGGTACAACAATAAAATGTTTTCTGCTAAAAATGACTGCAATGCATGTAAAGGACATTGAAAAAGGACATCCTAGAGCCTGCATTATATTCAGGGCAGTTACTATAGGTACATAAATACTTATTTAATAAAAATATCCTGTCTGAGAGTTTATTTTATGAATCAGGAGGTCAGTCTCTACAATGTATTGTCCCTTATCAGCTGCATAGCCATTTAGTTGGGTGGGTAGAAGGGGGTATCATGTACCCCCCTGAAATATACTTTTAATCAGCTTTTCTAGATTGAAAAAATTGTGTAGAAAACGATTAGCTATGTTAAAAAGTTGAAAAATGGTCCCACGTATATTTTTTCCCCAAATTAGTGTTTATTTACCCTAAAAATCGAGTTTCACTCTTTTTACACCTTTCACTATATCTCAGCCATTATTGCAGATAACTGAACAAATAAGGTATCCAGATCCATGTTTTGAGGGTCAAGGAACACAATAAAACTATTCCCAAAGTGATCACATGTATCTGTGGCATGCTATGCAAATTTAGAGACGCCAATATTGCAGTACAGTAAGTGAACACATAAGGTGTCTAGACAGATGTTGTGTATTTAACCAATATTTATTTGTTTTGTACTAGCCTACAGCAAGGGTCAAACATCATAATATAAGTATTGATGTGACTACTCTTTCCCATTCCAGATAAGCAGTCAAGGTTTGGCTCTCCACTATCTGATTAATACTCAATCTGAATCATCGTTTTCAATGCTATCATCAGAGTCAAATTCCTCTTCCTCTTCGTCTTCCTGTTCACGCCCTGTCGTGTCCAGGAGATCAACCAGGGAGGTTGGCAGGACAGGACCACAGGACCACACCGGTCTCAACACTCCATCAGTCCTCATCCATCCCTGCTCCTCATCATAGGGGTTTGGTTTTTCTAAAATTGATTCATCAGCTCGCTTGTACAGGGCGATGCGATGGTTCACACGTTGGACGTGCGGCTTCAGAGCATCATAGCATGGAGGAAGGCGAGCCAGGTCAACCTTAGACTTGGCAGTGAGTTTATCGTCCTGCCCCACCATTTTGCGCAGCAACTTCCCACGGACTACGTCCACTGAAGACTTACGACTCTCTCCATATATCAGACAGGTGAATTCCTCCAACTGCTTCATCACCTCAGGCTTGACATTCCAGTTGTCACCGAGTTGACTGAATGACCCGTGAAACTTCGGGTTCTTCTCCAGCTTTTTCAAGGGCCCCACCTTCCCCTTCCCTTTGAAGGCACTGGTGCAGTCTTCTCCGCTGAACACATGGAATCCAAGAAGTGTGGCACAGTAGTCTTCTCCCAGGTATTCTGCGAGCTCAGAGAGGTTGAGAAGTTGTCTATGTTTCCCTGACCCCGTATCCAGGTATATAGTCAGCCTGATGGCATGAGCGTGGTAAAGAAGAATCACAAAGATATCTGTGTCAGGTGTTCAGACTACAGCATTCTTGTACCCAAGGGCAGCAGCATGATGAAGGTAGAGTACCACCCTTGTATCAGTCTCTTCCTGGTTGCTGTAGATTGTGGGGAGCTCACTTACCTCAACCTGATACACAATGGGACATTGCACTTTGATCAACAATGACAGAGACTAGACACAAATCACAGATAATCACTTAGAGTATAATTAAACCATCAATCTTTTAATATGGGCTTTCAATTTACCTTGCCATTTGAGGAGAGAAGTTGATGGGCTCTCCCTTCCACGACCAGCACTGTCATTTCTGTTCTTTCCAGCCTTGAAGCTGCCTGTTGATCACTCCATACACGCAGCAGGAGCTGGCAGAGTTGCTTTTTGTTGTCATAATTTGCGAGAAACATCTTGAAGTCATATGGCTTCCTGGTTGCTGGTCCAGCCAAAATGATCTTCTCTGAACTGCCACGTCTCAAGCTCTCCTGTGCTTTGATAGATCCTGGATGGTAACTGTCAGTCGAGAACAAAAAGTGCTTTTTGGCCATCATCTGATCAAGCAATTGTAGGCATATCTCCCCACAGGTTGGAGGAAGGTTGGTGAGGACATGGAGCAGAGCCATGCCATCCTGAATGAACAGGGCATTCTTAGGGTATGGCAGATCCTTTGGGGTGGTGTCCGCCAGAATGTAAAGAAAGGGTCCAATCATAACCACATGACGGACAAATGTATCTGGCCAACACCAGATGATGGGTAGGGCTTTCATACAGACACCAAGATTAAATGTATTCAGGACCCACCTCTGATCCACCTGATCAGTGGCTAGCTCAGAACGCTTCAGTAGCTCACGAACAACTGTATTGTCAGTGATTGGTTGATGGATGGGCGTGCCGTGAAGTAGTCCACTGTTGATTTTCTGAGTGGAGGAGTACCAGTTGCAGAGGTGAAGCCCCCTAGTACAGGCACAGGCTGCTGTCCATTGCTTCCGATGTACCTGATAAAGAGCCAGCTGTAGTACACTTGCATCTCAGTTGCATAGACTGTGTCATTCTCTGCTGGCGGTGTGAATGATGAGCCATCATTAAACTTTGGGTCAGCGCGAGTGAAGTGCAAGGGTGGGAGTGTTTCTGGTGTGTTGACTTTCAGGCTACGCTGTTGCGACTTGTCGATGACGGGTAGCATTCGGACCTTGTTGCTCTCAAACCCAGGCTTGACCACCTGAACCATGATTCCCCCAGCACTGTTGACAATGTTGCTGGCGTGCACACTGGGCGTGGTTTTATTCAAATTGTCCCACTCACAGTGGAATACCATGTTTCCCTCTCCTATCACAATTGCGGGTGTCCGATAGGATGAGACTTTGTCCAGGACCTTTGCCAGGGCAGTTTCCAACTCCAAACCAAATCCGTAGCTCTCAGAGTGGCCAAGCCTGTGTAATATTGTGGTGAGCTGCTTGCTTCTGAACAAGTGCCTGACAGTCACACAGAGTAGAATGTGTTTTGGTAACTTCCATTCTCCCTCTGACACTGCACGGCGCAGTTCTTGCCCAATGGAGAATACCAGGCGCTTCATCTTTTCATTCGTCTCCATGTCTTCCTTGCCAGCCATAACCATGCTGAGAAACCGGACGATGTCTGTGGGTAGGAGGTTTTCAGGAGAGAGCTCCATGTCGTCAGCTGTTGGCGGCCACTGTAGGTCTTTGGACACTCTGAAAGCCTGCAGAATATTCTGGCGGAGTAGGAGAGCAACGTGTTTGTACTTGTCTGTGGTTCCGAGAGTGTAAGCTTGTGCAACGGCATTCGATACCGTGATTTTCAAGCTGTACACCAGCCAGAAAGAAATGGCATCAGCATTGTCGTGGTCAACTCTCGTAAACTGGATATGCTCCTAGATTGGATCTTTCTGTAGCCGTTTCAGGAGTTTCTCTGAGCGATAATTTGTGTTCTCGTACCCATTCCATTTCAGCTCTTCCACATACAGCAAGCGCAAGGAAGATAGCTGTAGGACCTCAATTTGCTGGACTACATGAGTTCCAATGTATTCCAGTACTGAAACAAATGCCTTTTCATGGGAGGCTGACATGAAAGCTTGGTTGGTATTCTTAGCTATTGCTTTAAGAATACTGCTGCACTCGTAGTTGGCTAATGCTGTGCGGAAAGATTTAAAGCACGACTGATGGTGTTTAGCCTCACAAGCAAAGAGGTCTTTGCCCTTCAATTGTCTTTGAAGTCAAACTAGACCCATATTCTCAGCCCGTGATTCTATTTGCTCCCATGCATTTTCTTTGTTCTTATAAGATGGGAAGTATTCAGGTCTCTCAGTTTTACGATGACCATCTTTAATCTAAACTTTGTCGCAACTAACTCATTTTAGTTTGGGTTTTTTTTGGTGTGAACGCAACTTTTCGGAACTATATCGGAACTATTGTGGGAAAAGTACTCCGGTGTGAAAGCGCCTAAAGACACCCTCTTATACAATCAGAACTTTTGAAAATTATAACGGATGTTCTGAGAGCAGCCATCATGTTCCACAGTTTAACCTGTTAAGCCCTGGGCCTATTTTTCAGGCCTCAGGCTCGAAAATGACATGCCCAGAATGAATGATTATATCTTCACAACTAAAAGGGGTATATGAATAATATTTTGTATCAAAGCAATGATACAATAAATAAATCTATCACTACACGACATATTTAAAAAAATGAATGCCATTTTAGTTTTTTGTTACTTTGTTCTGAAAGCTGAACCTGCTGCTCCTCACAGAGAGAAGAGGGAAGAGGCTGTGTGAATTACTTTACATTGTGGATAAGGGTGGATAGCCCCCATTGTTCTGTGTGTCAAAATGAAAGACAGCCACTGTGTGTGTAGCCAAGTTAGCTACTTGTTTGTTTTTGGCGGGAAACATTTTTCACTACTGCCAGAGCTGTATGCCACAGATACATGTGATCACTTTGGGAATAGTATTATTGTGATCTTTGACCATCAAAACATGGGTCTAGAGTCTAGACCCATTATTTGTTCATGTATCTGCAATATTGGCTGAGATAGAGTGAAAAGTGTGAAAATTCCGTGTTTGGTAATTGTGACACTAATTTGCATAAAAAATACATGTGGGACATCCAGACAACATTTTAACATAGCTCATCATTTTCTACATACTTTTTCCACTTAGGAAACACTGATTATAAGAATATTTCTGTGTCGGTGCAAAATACATCGTTCTTGGTACAAGACTAAAATGCAATTTTATTGTAATGGGGGCACTAATTAGCATAATAGCATGCCACAGACACATGTGATCACTTTAAGAATAGTTTTATTGTGTTCCTTGACCCTCAAAACATGGATCTGGATACCTTATTTGTTCAGTTATCTGCAATAATGGCTGAGATATAGTGAAAGGTGTAAAAAGAGTGAAACTCGATTTTTATGGTAAATAAACACTAATTTGGTAAAATAATATACGTGGGACAATTTTTCAACTTTTTAACATACTGTAGCTAATGGTTTTCTACACCATTTTTTCAATCTAGAAAAGCTGATTAAAAGTATATTTCAGGGGGGTGCATGATACCCCCTTCTACCCACTAGACTAATTGTAATAATACACATATTGAGACGAGACAAGGTAACCAAAAAGTGGAGAAATACAACATAAGAAATGCATTTCCTGAAATGCTGAGATTGGTGTTTGTGTGCCCTGTTAGGAAACGAAATAGTGCAAACCTATTGGTATTTCAAACGCTCCTAGTGCTCCCTGACCTACTTTGCCATTTGAGCAGATTAAAGATGGAGGGCAATGGCAGGGGCAAGCCAATTTGTTATGAAGCCTAAACAAGGGAATAGATGGAAGCAGTTGTATAATTGTAAAATTGTCAATGTTAAATAGGCACATGGGCCTCATAAGAGGACATTCCAATTTTAGCAATTCCTAAATCACCAGTAGAAGTCTTAATTGCATATTTTAAGCGAACCCGATTTCAAGATTCTAAAAAGAAAAACACATATTTTTCTCTTTGTACAGTACACTCAATAAACACAATTTCTCATGTTCATACCTATTACATTAGTTTATTATTATACTCGCAGACTTTTCAAATGAAATGTGATACTGGATGTCATGCTGCTATAAATGTAAAGCAGCCATTAAAACAGGCCACCCCTTTCCCACCCGAGGGGCACATTTACACTACACTCCTTGCGGCAGCTCTATAAATAGCTCTGCATGCCTGTTTCCTAGGGCTCATGGCGAGGCCTTAATGACAGTCTGTTCACCCTCAAAGGGAAACGTGTTCGCCATACTGCCATCTTGCGACAATCTCAAATGATCTCTTTAATGAACAGAGCCGGAAGTCATTAATGGAATCAGGTTGGTGTTGAAACACACCCTTGACACTGATGAAGTTCTTTGGCGCCCACTTTTCTGGGACAAAGTGACACAGAGGTGTAGCTGTGATGATTCATGCTGCCACCGAGATGAAACGGCCAAGATGAAAAGGTGGATATAAAAGGACGGACGTGAAAGGTGGGTGTCTGCAGAGAGCTTACTGATTCTGTTAGTACTTCTGTTGTTTTTCAAAAATGAAACACCAGAACACATCAGCTTTTTACTACAATCATATTATTTCTTATGTGAGCACGTTATCAGGATCCTATCCAAAAATAGCACGTTTGAAACTGTTTTCATTGATTTCAGAAGAGAGATTTTCTGTATTTTCTTTTGTTCTACACTCTAAATTAAAATGGGTTGTACGGAGTGATGTCACATATTTCTGTGCACCAAACAGGATTTAGCAACATTTAAATCATGATGATGAGCATTGCTGCCAATCAAATCTGATCAAACTAAACCTACAGACTCATGAAGAAGCAAATTACGTTTGTTGGTTTTATGCAACAATTATGAGTTATTGTTGATGTTACTTAACCAAGCCCCTTTGAATGTGGGACCCCAATTGCCTGCTTTGATTGGTTCTGTTATAGCAGAATGTTTAATACAGTGTATTTCTGATGTATTAGACATCACATGCTAAGCTATATGATGTGTGTTACTGAGTTGGGTCACACACAGTTAGAGAGACAATGGTCGTTCTGAATTATCAATAGATGTATTAATTTGAAGTGAGCTGACACCGAGGTTAGAGGAAGTTCAGAGAAGGCCTCAGGTAATAAAAACAGTTAACCTTTGTCAGTTAACTAATCCTAAGGATGTCATGAGATGATGACGTTTAAACATATACAAGTATAGCTTTCAGAGAGAAAAACATGTGTGGTAGGCTGCATGATAAAATGTGTGTGCGTTAAACATGCTTAGGGAAAATGTGTGTGTGTTCATTACAGTGGCGATATATGCTGTATGATTGTTGATACTGTCGGGGAGCATTCCCGCGATTGGCTGCTGTGGCAGCAGGTGATGTACTTCTCATTATTGTTTGTTTGTTTGTTGCAACAACCAAATAATAATTATTGATCAGCTATATCTGTGTTTGTGTTTTATTGATTCCTCTCTGTTTAATTATTTCCTGTTGTGTGTGTTTTCTCTTTCAACCTTTTATTTTGTATAGTTCTTCACACACCTTATATCAACATATAGGTGTTCTTTATTATTTGTTTTATGATGACCCTGATCAACCATGAAATTCGTTAATCTGACAATAAATTGCTGAATCATAATTAAATTAAGTTTGGCAATCGTGTGAGCACCACATAGACAGTTCTATTCACCTCCATTGCACTGATGAGGCTTGATAGTTAATGTTATTAGTAAACAGTTGTTGCTGCAGCTGTTTTTGTTGACCTTGTAAGCAAATAAACAAGTCTAAAATAACGAATGCATATGAAAATTATGTTTCAATCAAATCATCATGTGTTATAAACTCAGTTTGAGAGTCATGATTATGAAAGGGGAAATTATGTTTTCTGCATAGACCTATAGGGTCAAACACTAACTGCACTGTACATACCAAAAATCAGCTTTAAGCCCATGGGGGGAGAAAGAAAATCGGTGACAAAAACCTCAAGCTTGTTTGAAGGAAACTGGTGTTTCAACGTGTTTCAGTCAACGGTGTCACCTGCTGTAACAAGTCCACAGTTTCACATTTTGAAGGTAGAGATTGTTATCTCAAGGGTAGAGATTGGTATCTCAAGGGAAATTGTGCAGCTGTTGAAAAGCAATTACAAGTGTGAGATTGGATCAATAAAGAGGAGCGGTTTGAGCCAATGAATGGCACCCATGATGTGTTATGTAACCACTCAAAGAGGTGAGGGAGACTACGAGCGTGACATACAGCAGTATGACCGGGGGTGTAGAAAGAACAGAATGTGAGATATGGACGAATCAGTAGGTATGTACAGAAAAGGTGAAACAGGATCTGAGGACTCTGGGAGATGTTTATCGAGTCCCACAGCTTTGGATAATTTTTGTTTTTGTAGATGAAAGCTCAATGTGTGTGTGTGTGTGTGTGTGTGTGTGTGTGTGTGTGTGTGTGTGTGTGTGTGTGTGTGTGTGTGTGTGTGTGTGTGTGTGTGTGTGTGTGTGTGTGTGTGTGTGTGTGTGTGGTGTGTGTGTGTGTGTGTGTGTGTGTGTGTGTGTGTGTGTGTGTGTGTGTGTGTGTGTGTGTGTGTGTGTGTGTGTGTGTGTGTGTGTGTGTGTGTGTGTGTGTGTGTGTGTGTGTGTGTGTGTGTGTGTGTGTGTGTGTGTGTGTGTGTGTGTGTGTGTGTGTGTGTGTGTGTGTTTGTTAGGGGAGGGGTGAGGGACGTGACCTTGGAAAGATATTGTTATAAGGTAAACAGTAGGGCTGCATGCTCTAGCTTTGCTGCTGACCTGCTAGGGCATGGGTTTTTTTTAAGCATAGTTTTTCTCTAAATCACCATCTTTTGAATGGTAATCTCGCAAAGTTCATCTACAGAAAATTGTTTTATGAAAAGGTCCTTCTCACACTCTTATTTGTATGCTATTGCTACATTTATTTTGTTAAATAGGACCAAATTAACTCGAACACTTTATGTGTGACCTTCCCTTGCAGAATGGTGTTTATGCAGACATTAGGCACGTTCACACACCGGAGTACTTTCCCCGTACTTTTCCCGTACTTTTCCCGTTTAGTTCCGTTAGTACCCCTTATGTCGCGTTCACACCAAAAAGAGTACTTATGGCGCATTTCCACTGTAGCGGGTAGCCCCGTTTAAGCGTCCTTAATCGTCCTCAAGCGGCCAGGCCAGTTTTTGGTGGCCTTTCCATATAGCGTAGCACCGGCTAGCGGGTACTTTTTCCTTCTTTTTCCGGCCCCATAAAATCGTGGTTCTATCAGGCCAGGGCCAGGGCTGAACTAGTGACGTCAACACTCTCGACTGCTGATTGGTCAGAGAGAATCGTCACAAGATCGCTCGCGAGATCATCCCTAGCGTCGCATATATATCGAGAAGCAAGCTTGCAGCATTTTTATACACAGCATTTTTGTAAACGGAGGAGTGTCATGTCTCGGAAACTTATCATGAAAGTCTATTCTTTATATTAGTTTTGTCATGTCCCTTGGTTCTGTCTTATTGTAAAAAGTATTCCTCCTCTCGTTTCAGAACTCCATGCTCCCCGCCCCTATGTGTCTTCTGTGTTCGTGATTGGTTTCCCCGCCCTGATTGTTTCCACCTGTTCCCCTCACCTTGTGTATATATTGTGTTAGTCCCCACCTGTCCAGTGCCAGTTAGTTTCTTATTCATGACCACGTTCAAGCCTGCTCCATGGTCGTATCCTGATTTCTCAAGATCACGATTTTTGCATTTAGTTTGTCCTCGGAAGAGTGATTTTGTGTTTCTTGTTTTTGTTACTGTGTTAATTCCAGTAAAGTCTTTATTTGAATACCACCCGAGTCTGAGTCTGAGTTGTGCATTTGAGTTCATGCCTCTGAGTTCACCCCTTGACAAGGAGCTACAACAATGGCAACGTCAAAGAAAAGCACACCTTCCTACATCTCATTGGGGATGATAAAATCCAGCGGGAGCTCGACGGGAGCCCCGCCTACACTGCGTTGCTACCCCAGGTCCTTAACTGTAATGGAAATGCGCCATGGCCTCGGACGGCCAGTGAGGCAGCCCGAGGCCTGATTGAGGACGCTTAGGGACGCTTAAACGGGGCTACCCCGCTGCAGTGGAAATGTGCCATTAGTGCCGGGAACTTTTACCCTTATTTTTAGTGCCTGCTGAGAGGTGGTACAAAAAGTGCCCCAGTTCTGATTGGCTGGTTGAATTGCAAACCACGCCCCGTAAAACTCTGAAATGTTTTGTAGAGCCGCCATTTTATTATCCTCGCATTAGCATTATTAGCATTAGCATTCGACCAGCGCACAAACGCAGAGAGACTAACTTATGGCAACACAAAAGAAAACATGGGAGCGTGAAGATGAGGAGGTGTCGGCATTCTGGCGATTTACTCGGAAGGCTTCAGTAGACTTCCGGCCGGGGACTTCGGGTGGCAGTATACGCCGTGAAGTTGTTTGCGGTCTGCCAGTAAACCCAAAGCAGAAGAAGACGAAGTGACGTCTGCGGCTAATTTGCGTAATCTTCCCTCAGGGAACTTATTCCGGTGTGAACGCGATCGGCTCTTAGTTCCGTAGGGGAACGGCTTCACAACACTTTTTGGGAGTTTTACGGGGCGTGGTTTGCAATTCGCCCAGCCAATAGAAATTGGTACTTTTTTGGTACTTTTTTGGTAGGCCTACCACCTCTCCAGCAGGCACTGAAAATGGGGGTAAAAGTTCCCGGCACTAAGTACTCTTTTTGGTGTGAACGCGACATCACGGGTAGCCTACTAACGGAACTAAACGGGAAAAGTACGGGGGGAAAGTACTCTGGTGTGAACGCGCCTTAGATATATCTGCTATGGGGGGGGGGGGGGGGGATTTTCTTGGTACGTGTTCACTATTTAAAATCTCCTTTTGTCTTTGTTTTGAAGTGCAATGTAAATAAGGTATGCTTCTTTGTTTAATTATGTATTCATTACTTTTTATTATTATTGCTCTGACATTACATTTCACTAGATGACAGTTAGTTGATATCTAATATTAATGCTATAAAATGCTATTTGTAGGCAAATCCCTTTTCACAATATAAAATATAACATTGTATAGTAGGTCATAGCAGAAAGGGATTTAGTCATTTAGATAATGATACACATTTATGGGATGTGTTTTGTTGAAATCATCCGGTTTATTACTACCTTAAAGCACTGTCATTAACTTTCACAATCAACAAAAAAAAAACCTGCATCGTCTTTCTGTCTCTCTGCCAAAGTAAAGTTAATATCCAATTATAGCTAATGGATTGTTCTCATAGTTTATTCAGAGCATCCTCCTGCTTTTCCCATTGTTGTTCGCTTCTGGGAAGTTGCTGAGGCGGCGCCAGTTATAACTTAGGTAAACTGTTTTGTCTGATGTTATCTCACTAATGACAAAACAGAAGCCAATCAACAATAGCAAGCATCCGAAGGGAAGAATCATGGGCAGATACATTGTGTCATATCATTAAAATGTACCTTAAAAAAACAGAAAAAGTTAGAGCAAGTATAGAACAATATAATTAATATAATTAATGTATACCTGAGTATTAATAATGTATCCATTCTTTTATTTTTAATATTATTAATGTATTACTATTATTTTATAATGTATGTTCGTATTTGTCCTATGTTATGTTAATCTATATGTACCTAGATGTGTTTATTTTTGTTATGTATGGTTTGTGAATATTTTCTTAAAATGCAAATTAAAAAAATGGAATAAAAAAACTGAAAAATTCACCCTCTTGGAAAGTATATCCTCCTGGTTATGTAATTCTTTGTTTGTTTACCTGTTTAATTACAGAGCACCTGTTACATAACAAAATGATGAATATGGCAGGTTGACTACAGTAGGCTATATGAGGTACAAATTAAAAGCCACCTAAAACAAGTCCTGTCCCACTAGGCGCCACTTGTTGCATAAATAAAGATGGTAAAGGAAGAGAAAGAGGGGGAGGAAGAGGGTTAAGAGGATGCAATCAGGATGAGTGCACACAAAGTTCATTTGGTGTTTTTAATCTAATTATACACTCTCCTACCTGTCTTTGTTCAGCATATATGCACACATACATACATAATACACATGCACTTTTTTACTGACTGATCCCCCAGAGAAAAGGGAAGGAAATGTTTTCTTACGCACAATCAGTTGATGACGGTGCAATGTTTCCTGTTTTAAAGACCTCTGTCCAGCCGCAGCCTGTAATCCCACTGTATCCGTGATAATGTATCTAAGGGATGAATGAGCCATTCATGGGGTTTGCTGATCTTTGATGGGTCATTTCTGTTTATGGCTAATTATTTGCCCAACATAGTGGGATCTCAGCGAAGGACAAGATTTACCCACATACCAGCCTGTTAATTTGTCTATAGACATAACAGCAACACAGGGCTAGTGTCAAAGTAAAACAGTCTCCCCCAGCTGATTCACGGCGGTGGGTGGTCATTTGCAGCCCCCTGCTGGAGAGGTATGTTTTTGTCTAGAGAGGGAGCGGATTTCTTTTTGTTTTGTTTGCTTGTTACTTTATTTTATTTGTATTGAAAGGACATACTCTTTTTTATTGTAATCATAGTCAAATGAAAAGTGTATTGTGTGATGTACATGTTGTGTTCAAAGACTGCAAAAATAAGACCTGTATGGCTATTAGTTCAAATCGCTCATTTATTTGGTTTGATAAAACAATGTCCAGTCAAAATAAAAATGTTGTAAAAATGTTGTGTGTTATTTATCTGCGTCTATATTAATTTGTATGACAACTTTTGCTGCAATTTTAATTGTAGGACTACTGTACTATTTTTACAGGGTTTGAAAAAATGTAGATTGAAATAAACAAATTAAAAATTAGATGATGTTTAAAATATGTCGCCGACACATTTACATAAATAAATAAATAAAATTGAAATGTACTCCCCACCCGCCCGGCATAGCCCGCGTTAATAATCGAACACACCCAACACAAAGATCTTGCCCATAACCTGAAGCTCAACCAATCCGTGTTGTCCGAGAGAGACCGGGTCACAACTGATT
Source organism: Pseudochaenichthys georgianus (assembly GCF_902827115.2). NCBI lineage: Eukaryota > Metazoa > Chordata > Actinopteri > Perciformes > Channichthyidae > Pseudochaenichthys > Pseudochaenichthys georgianus. Next base: position 14,272,409 of record NC_047522.1, on the reverse strand, counting down.
GGCTGAAATCCCAGCCAATACATTCTGACAATTAATTCACATTTCCGCATTTTTAACCAACATACTTTTTCGTGACGTTAGTGGTGCTGTTGAATCCGAATTTTTAAAACATTTGTTTTGAACGTTTGTTCGTAAAGTTTTACACCAACCTGACAGCTGTAGTAAAGTGAGATGCAGGGTATAAGGTGAGGACTTGATACATTCACGACAGTACTTAATCTGTGTAAATATCGTACGTTCGTTTAAATTAACCATACATGGGAAAATAGCCTAATTGTAGAAGACTGTAATAAATTCATTACTACATAATAGTGTATGGTAGGTCGTGTTTCTTTAACTTAGTTGAAAGTAAATTAGTATTTGTTCTAAGCATATTTACTTTATATTATCTTGTGTTACACACATTCAGCTGCTTGAGTCAGCTAAAGTTAAGCAACAGTGATTTCCCAACTCAACAGAAACCTCTTCCGGTCGGCCTGGTCCTCTGCTGAGAGGCTGGAGGACAAAACTGTTGTCATCACTGGAGCCAACACTGGTATCGGAAAAGAGACAGCCATTGACCTGGCAAAGAGAGGTGGGTTTGACACATTATACTGGTCCTCACATCAAATATTAAGATTGATCTAGCTCTGTAAAAGGCACTCTTGCATCATGTAGTGTTTTACCACTTCTAAAATGTGTTGACATTGTTGCTAATATATACCACAACAATATTGAGTATGGCTTCACATCGAGGGAAATATACACATTATTTACTACTAAAACACTACTAAGCCATATTCATGTTTTTTTCACTTTGTCCCAACACAGGGCAGTTATACCAAAGTAATAAAGAGGTTGACATTCACACAAAATATTAACTGCTTAATGTGAAAAATGTGACTGGAATGACATTGAATTAATTTGTGATTAGATTTGAATAGAGGTCCTACAAAAGAACAATCAAAGTACATCTATAATATATATTTATAGAGAGCCAAATATCTATATAAAATATCAGATAATAAGACATAGGAATCTGATCAAGCCAGCGATGGTTACCTGAGAGATGTGGACAATCAATTGTACACATTTTGGTCTGTAACCAAACAGTAGTGGAGACAGGTACCAAGCTCTAATAAATTACGAAAGTTAAGGGAAAATATAACATTTAAATTACATTAAATATTGTCTAGTAAAATGAATGTGAAACTTATTTGTCCCTCAATGTGAACATAAGTCACACATATTATTATTTCTTTCATGTAATTTAATATATTCATGCAGGTGCTTCAAACAAGTATACTTGCATGACATCAGTTGGATTGGATTGTAAAATCTGCATCCTAAACTAAACATTTCAAAAACCCAGTAAATTGAGTTATATTTTCTTTTAAAAGGTCTATGACATAGAAGGAAAAAAACACACTTCTTACTTCTAAGAGGTTAATAATGTCTCTCCTAATTCCCCTTAATTATTTTTGTAAACTACACATAATGTACACCTTTTGTCACAAGGGGGTGCTCTTCACCTGCTTTTATACTCACTGCTGTTTATTCTTCTGTTTAGGTGCAAAGATCATCATGGCGTGCAGGGACATGGAGCGAGGGGAGGCCGCTAAGAAAGAAGTCATCGAAAGCTCGGGCAGCGAAAATGTCCTTTGCATGAAACTTGACTTGGCAGATAGCAAATCGATAAGAGAATTTGCTGAAGCCATCAACAAAGGTTAGCCAATATCATCCTTAGGAATCTGTAAACATTTAAGATCTTTGAAGCCACACAAATATAACTTCTTAATGTTGTTTTGTACAGATGAGCCGAAGCTAAACATCCTCGTCAACAATGCTGGTGTGATGGTCTGTCCATATGGGAAAACAGCAGATGGCTTTGAGATGCAGATCGGTGTCAATCACTTTGGTAAAAAAAAGAACGCTATGTAGTGCTCTTAAGTGTGTCATGAGGAAAGGACTCGGATAGAGATGTGAGTCAAGCATGGCCTGTCCTTGTCGAAATCCAACACAAAATATATGATTTGACACCAACATATTAGTATTATGGAGTCATGTTCTTACTTGTCAAAATCTGCATATACTTGGCGGTTAGGTAAGCAGAGCTAATTGTATCAAAGGATTACAATTATTTAATTGTTCTATCATGTTGCATCGGTCAACTACTGACACTCAAAGGTTTGCTTCACTCCAGTTTTTCAAATGGGAGGGATCAGAGCACTCAAAATTATTCCCATACTTACATGTAATGTCCACCAGGAGGCAGACTTGCAAAGCTTTATTCTCCCTTTATGTGTACTTCCTAAATCAAATATATTTTAACAGTACTTTGGTTTTGATATAACATTTTTAATAGGTTACTTTAGAAATGAAAAAAAAGCATACATTACTGATATCACTTTGCTATTACTGTGTTTTATACTGGGGATAAAGATCCTCTTGTCACTTTTGAACCTCAGCCCTTTTATTATGCTTTATTAGCATCATATGCTTTATTAGATCAGTAACATCCATCCATCCATCTTCTCCCGCTTATCCGTGGTCGGGTCGCGGGGGTAGCAGTTCCAGCAGAGAGCCCCAAACTTTCTTTTCCCTGGCGACATCAACCAGCTCTGACTGGGGGATCCCAAGGCGCTCCCAGGCCAGCGAAGAGATATAATCCCTCCACCTGGTCCTAGGTCTACCCCTTGGTCTCTTCCCAGCTGGACGTGCCTGGAACACCTCCCTAGGGAGGCGCCCAGGTGGCATCCTAACTAGGTGCCCGAACCACCTCAACTGGCTTCTTTCGACGCGAAGGAGGAGCGGCTCAACTCCGAGTCCCTCCCTGATGACCGAACTTCTCACCTTATCTCTAAGGGAGACACCAGCCACCCGGCGGAGGAAACCCATCTCGGCCGCTTGTATCCGCGATCTCGTTCTTTCGGTCATGACCCATCCTTCATGACCATAGGTGAGGGTAGGAACGAAAATGGCCCGGTAGACAGAGAGCTTTGCCTTCCGGCTCAGCTCCCTTTTCGTCACAACGGTGCGGTAAAGCGACTGCAATACCGCTCCCGCTGCTCCGATTCTCCGGCCCATCTCACGCTCCATTGATCCCTCACTCGAGAACAAGACCCCGAGATACTTGAACTCCTTCACTTGGGGTAAGGACTCATTCCCTACTTGGAGTGGACAGTCCATCGGTTTCCTGCTGAGAACCATGGCCTCAGATTTGGAGGTGCTGATCCTCATCCCAGCCGCTTCACACTCGGTTGCGAACCGATCCAGTGAGTGCTGAAGGTAGCAGACCGATGAAGCCATCAGAACCACATCATCTGCAAAAAGCAGTGGTGCAATCCTTAGTCCACCGACCTGCAGACCCCCCCCCCACGACTACGCCTCGAAATCCGATCCATGTATATTACAAACAGGATTGGTGACAAAGCGCAGCCCTGGCGGAGGCCAACCCTCACCGGAAATGGGTCCGACTTACTGCCGAGGACCCGGACACAGCTCTCGCTTTGGGAGTACAGAGATTGGATGGCCCTGAGTAGAGACCCCCTCACCCCATACTCCCGCAGCACCTCCCACAGTAAGTCCCTGGGAACCCGGTCATACGCCTTCTCCAAGTCTACAAAACACATGTAGACCGGATAAGCGTACTCCCAGGCCCCCTCCAGGATCCTTGCGAGAGTAAAAAGCTGATCCGTCGTTCCACGACCAGGACGGAATCCGCATTGTTCCTCCTCAATCTGAGGTTCGACAATCGGCCTGACCCTCCTTTCAAGTACCTTGGAGTAAACTTTCCCGGGGAGGCTGAGTAGTGTGATGCCTCTGTAATTGCACACACCCTCTGATCCCCCTTTTTGAAAAGGGGGACCACCACCCCGGTCTGCCACTCCTTCGGTACTGTTTCCGACTTCCACGCAACGTTGATGAGACGTGTCAACCATGACAGTCCCTCAACACCCAGAGCCTTCAGCATTTCCGGGCGGATCTCATCCACCCCCGGGGCTTTGCCACTGTGGAGTTGTTTGACGACCTCAGTGACCTCCCCCCGGGAGATTGGCGTTGATCCCCCGTCATACTCCAGCTCTGCCTCTAACATAGAGGGCGGAGTTGTCGGGTTCAGGAGTTCCTCAAAGTGTTCCTTCCAACGTCCCAACACTCCATCAGTTGAGGTCAACAACGTCCCATCCTTACTGTACACAGCTTGGATGGTTCCCTGCTTCCCCCTCCTGAGGTGTCGGACAGTAACATCTACTGCTCTTAAATATTTATTGGTGTGGAATTTATTAGAGCTTGCTACACTCTAAAATGGCACCCTGGGTAAGATAAAGGATAGTTTATGACATTTGTCCCCGTCAAGGTGTATCGACCACAGATTGACTAACTTCCTTGTCTATAAATCTGGTCTCTAAAATCTATGTAGTTTGTCTTGGGCAAGGTCCAAACACAAGTTTCTCACACTTCCAATCAAACATGTTTTGTAATACATTATACATCGTTATACATTGAAATGATAAAGAAGTAAAGATAGCTTTTTTGGACTTTTTTTCAATGGTAATGACAGAACTTTAGCAACATAATTTCCCAAATCTTGGATTGATCAACATGATGCTTTTTCCATTGTCTAGCTGCCCAGTTTTTATGTTTGTTAGTACTGTTTTTTTACTTTGGTGTAGGTTTCCCGAGCAATTTGTCAGTTACAGTCCCTCTCAGTTGATAGTTAGTAGTTTTAAGTAGCAATATTCAAATATACTGACATGCCCTTATGATCTCAGAGTGTCTGTTTAACTATCCTTAAACTTAGACATTTGTCACTCATCACAACATCTATTCAATGCAGTGTAGATTCTGGATACAAACCTATTGGTAAGGGACATTCAGCAGCCATTCTGTAAAGTATATGAAGCTTGGAAATGTAGATCAAAAGTTAAATTCCTTAATTATTACTTTTGCATCATAAGGTGCCTTTTACCGTTTTCTAAATGTATGAATTGATTGTGAAAGTCATGTCCTTGTTCTCCAGGCCACTTCCTGTTGACACATTTGTTGATTGACCTGATTAAAAGATCGGCACCAGCCAGGATAATCACGGTGTCCTCCATTGCTCACTCCTGGAGCTCCATGAATTTGGAGGACATAAACAGCGAGAAGAGTTACGACAAGAACCGGGCCTACTCTCAGAGCAAGCTAGCCAATGTCCTCTTCACCCGCTCATTGGCTAAGAGACTAGAAGGTGAGCGTCATACCCTCATATCCGTGATTTTATGCATTTGTTGTACTTTCTTTCTATTATTCACACATTGTTTCACTCCTGTTGTACGGTGACATTCATTTGATGTCTTTCAGGCACAGGTGTGACGACATATTCTCTACATCCTGGAGTCGTGCAGACAGATTTATGGCGTCATGTAAACGCCCCTACACGGGCCATCATGAAGATGGTCAGTCCTTTCACCAAAAACTCTTGCCAGGGAGCTCAGACGAGCATTTACTGCGCAGTGGAACCATCACTGGATAAAGAGAGCGGTGGATATTACAGGTAGATTTCTACAACTCATCAAATATTTCTTATAAACAACATCTGATACCATTGTTGAGGTCAAAAAGATAACTGGAAGTGAACAAGTAATAAGTAATTGCTTTATTGTCTACAAGTTGTGACAACACTTCAAGAAACAATTCTCCTTTTTAGATAAAATAAATGATAAAAAGGGTTTTGTTTTTGTTGCATATTAGGGCCATTCAAAAAAATTATGGAGCTGAGGGAATTGTGTAATATTCCGAGAAGACACTAATCTAAATTAAAGTTGTAAATTAACATTTAAAAGCTCAGAATTTTTTTACCAAATTAAGCTGTTAAAAACTTAGTTCCTTCATTTGGGAGCAAAACAACTCAGAAAATACGCTTCCTGACTTTAATCTTTAAAATTGTGTGTTTTACTCTGATTTAAACCCCTATTTTATAAGTTGCTTCCTTTTTTCAAGATTGGCAATCACAGATCTTATAAACAATATATATTAACCCAAGGGGTAACATTTTCATTATGGGCATGGGCAATTCAGTCTTACCTTAACATGATATATCTAGTTAGATTTGTTTGTGACCGGCACTATATAACAGATAGATGGCTTTGTTTATTACCCATCATACTTAGAAAAGCAGACACTGTTATGTTTTACTTGCAAATGACATACTTTTCCAGTATACAATAGTTGGCTTGTAGATAAGATTGTATTAACAAGAAAGCAAGAAGTTACTATTTCCCAATAAGTTATTACCTAAGATACGTTTTAAATAATCACTTTCAAGTTAAGAAATATGGATTGAATACTATCTGATTGAGCCATAAACTCATTCTGTATTAAATAACCTGCACTGAATGTATGAAAGAGATGATTTATCAATATTTAACGCCACTCTTATATCTTGTAATTTGTCTTTTCATACAGCGACTGTGCTCCTGCCAACTGTTCAGCAGCTGGTAAAGATGACGTCGTGGCGCAGAAGCTGTGGGATATGAGCTGTCAGATGTTGTCGTTAAGCAACCTGGATATAGAATAAGTGTTGCTTTTCTCAATATGTTTCAATGATAGTCTTCCATTAAAGACATTTCATAATCAGCACTTTTTCAGCACTTCTTGGGTGTTTCTGTTTAACATACAGTATTTGCACAAAATGGCATTACTTCCTATTAAGTAAATACTAATATACCATGTAAAGTATGTAAACGAAGTTTGATTTAAAGTACTTTTCTTTTCCTTTTGATAATAACTTTCTAGTAATATTTGGGGAAAAACTGTGGAATAGTTCACTTAATGTTGCACATTTGTTAACTGTATTTTCTGCTATTAAACCTGGTGTTGACCAATCAATTATTTTGTTTTGTTCCTTCCTGCACATCATTTCAATTAACTGAATACGAAAGGGCATATTTTTGGCCACCTTCATACTTATTTACAATAGACAAGAGAAACAGGTAGCACCACATATTTTGGTTTAATATCTGTTATCTCTTATATTTTGTTTGATTTATGTTTGAGAATAAAAGTAGTTTAGACTTGAAAATTCAACTGGAAAGTTAATCACATTATTTTGTGATTGGCTTTTAATTAATTTTCCTGGCTGTCGTTACAAATTGATCTCAACAAACGCCTGGAAATGAACCAAACCTAAATAAAGAAAGAAAATGGTGGCAAGGAACCATCCCTTTGCCCACTACTCCTGTTCTCTTTGTGGAGTCTTTGCCAATCTTTCAACTCATAGGTGATTTAACTGTTTATATTAGATCTTTGCTTGATCAGGTTGTGATAAAAACACCCCAGTCAATAACTTTAATACCGCACTATGATCTGTGTGACTTTAGTGGACTGATCAACAACACTCTCACTCCATAATCGTCCAGGAGCGACGTTTGGTCAGTGTCCGTGGCGTGCAGTTGTGACGCTCCTTCAGCTTCATAAAGGGACGCAAATAGCTTTCAACTAGGGTGACCAGATCCCAACAAACCAAATGTGGGACAAGGAGTATGGTTGTGTGGGACAATGTGGGACACCCTCTCAACAGCACCCCCCAACCCTCGGAAGAAAAAAAACGTAACAAATATATAACAACAGAGCAGAAAGTGAAGTCAAAATGCAGTTTTTTAGTAAAGAAAAGTAAACTAAGGCTAACCAAGGCAGCAGGCATTATTCACTTCAAGTGTTTAGAAATGCATCTTCTTAATTCAACTAGTGTATTACCTGTACAAGTAGGCACAACATAAATGAATAGATAAAATAAAACCAACACTGGCCAGGAGGGAACAGAAACATAATAATACATACAATAAAATACCTTTCAGTTTTGTCCATCACAGCAACAGAAGGTGGGCCCCCACACACAGTGTGTGGGCTATTTTATCACCTAGAACCACTGGTGTCTTTGACTCTGTCAAACAACTCTCCACAGAGGCAGGGGCAAGCACCAGGGGCGGATCTACCGGGGTGGCATGGGGTGGCAACTGCCACCCTAAACAATAGCCTTGCCACCCCAGCTGCCACCCCAGTTGGCATCTTTGTTTTGAAAGAAAAGTTGTAGCTCATCGGACATTTATGAGAGAAAGTCTCTAATGTCCGAGTGCAAGTGAATGCACCACAAGATGCACGTCATGGTGGCGAATTCACTTGAACAGGACGGCGCAAAACGAGAAGCCTTTCGGAACCAAGCACTGAAGGAATGAGGTAGTTGCGGTCTACAATGACAGAGAAGAGAATGTCAAGTTTGGCTGTACTCAGCATTGAATCAAAACGCACTACAGCTGTTGATCTTAATAAGTTTGTGAGGCGTTTTGCTGAACAAAATAGTAATCGCTGCATTCAGCTGTAATAGACATGCCAACTTGATGCTCTGCTCACGGATGACTCGATGAGAATAACAAACTGTTAAGATGATGACCTTGTATGCGTGTATATATTGTTTTTCTTCGTGGGGGTCTGCCCCCAAAAAACAGTTTTAAGTCCTGAGAAAGTAAAATAAGACGGTGTGTAAAACTACACTGCCCAGCCAACAGAAAGTAACCACTTTGATGTAACTAGGCCAGTAGGTAAGGGCCTTCCACTGGATAATAACTGCAGCGATGTTTTAGCTGAATACACGTTTTTTGAACCCTAACTGATGCAGTTAGTCACTTCTTTAATGTTTGTTCTTTCTGATGTAAAATCAAGGTTGTAACTGTATATCAATAATTATATAATTACTTGTTTTTCAAATTTGAAGGAGGGTGAGCAAGCATCTTGATGAACATTCATCATTAACTCCTCCAAAAAATATAGTTTATTCAATAATAAATGAATATGTGAATCATAACAGTTCTTCACTATATCTGTAAAGCGTCTTTGAGCACCTGTAAAAACGCTAACAAATTACATCTATTATTATTATTATTATTATTATTATTATTATTATTATTTATTAACAGTGATTGACAGCTGATAGGAATAATATGATTGTTAATAGTATCATATTCATTCAGACAAACATCGATGAGACAGTTAATTAATGTGCTTATTGCAGCAGTCTGCATATATTTGGTACCCCTGCTGGTCTAAGAGTGAGACAAACTCACAATAATATCACCTATGTGATTGATTTAAAATATTAATATTGTGGCTTTCCAAGTTAAAATTGATTGTAGGGGTGTAACGGTTCACAAACATTTCGGTTCGGTACGTACCTCGTTTTTAGGTCACGGTTCGGTTCGGTACGTTTTCGGTACAGCAGAAAAAATTATCACAAAACATTAAAACATTTTTTTTAATTATTATTAAACTGTGACTAATGTATTCAAATAAATACAAAATATAGTAAAATAAACATTAAGGTGCAGCATTTCGATGAACTGAAATAATCTGTATTTGAACTGTACTAGTACCTAAGCAGCCAGCTTGACATTAGGACTTGCTTGTCATTGTATTTTCATGTTGTTTAAAGAAAGATGAACTTGTCCACATTGCTTGCTGAAAGGGCAGATCTGCTGGCACTAACAATGTCTCCTGCTGTGGAGAACACCCTCTCTAGGGACAGAGGTAGTAACAGATACAGCCAGGTAGCGCTTTGCTAACATGGCAACATAAGGATATTTGGCGTTTGTAATAGATTTGGCTCGGTCTGAACTTTCTGCGAGTGGTGGAGGCTTACATATTAGTGGGAGTTGAGTTTGCACTTCAGTCTTTTTTATTTTGGTACCGGTGATATTCACGTTCAGGTGATGCCTTTTCAAATGAGTGTGCAAGTTTGATGTATTGCCAGCCGCGTAACCAATGTTAGTTGAACAATGCCGACAAACAACTTTGGTTCGGTCCACCTGTCTTTGTCCGTCATCCTTGTACGTAACTGCGAAACCAAAATGTTCCCAAACCGGAGACTTCAATGATGCTGGAGGATTTTCAGCTCAACTTTATCTGCGTTCGCCATTTCGACAGTTCCTCAAGTTACTGACTACATTTGAACGCATTCCTGTGACCAGCTCTCATAGTATGCCTCTCGTCCAATGAAATTAAATGATATAGATTACTTCCAGAAAGTTGTTCATGTTCTCAATTTTTTACGTTTAACGCTATATCCGTTCGGTACACACGTGTACCGAACCGAAGGGCCCGTACCGAATAATTTCGGTACGTGTACCGTTACACCCCTAATTGATTGATATGATTGCGATTTAAATCAGCATATACTTCTGTCAGGGGATGCCACCCCTCAAAATCTCCTGCCACCCTCTTGCCACCCCATGAATATTTGTCTAGATCCGCCCCTGGCAAGCACATCTGTTATTATGGACGCTGCTTTTGTACGACCACATGACATTTTCTTTACTATCGCAGAGTCGGGAAAAATGGTCGGCGCTAGCTTGTTACCAGTCATTTGACCGGTATGAATGGGAGTGTTGCACTGTATGGTAAACACTGGTTATTTCTGCTGCTGTTACCTTGTCTGAGTGGCCATACTTTTTTGGTTTGAGTAGGAATGTCTCCATAGAGTGGGATGTCTCTTTTTGAGCGACACGTTTCTTGTGAGAATTGCATTCTCTGTGTCTTTTGACGTTGTATTCACTCACTGCCATGTGAAATTTAAAAATTACTCTTGCAAAGATTGCAAAAAACTCTGAGAGTCGCCCTGCACTGGCTTCACTCACGGGTAAGTGTCTTCCCAGTCTTTGTTGTATGTGCATCTTCTTTTCTTCTTAGCAGTTTCCTCCATTTTCCATAACCTGCTGCGTCGCCTGCGTTCGTTGTTGTTGTTTGGCGGGGTGGGGGGGGGGGGGGGGGGGGGGTGTGTGAGTGAGTTACTCTCATTGGTTAACACTTGACCAGCACCCGCCGTGTGTTACAGTTTGATTGATAGCAAACACAGCCCCCTGATGATAGCCTTCCCTGCTTTCTCAACAGCCATTGGATGAATCTGATTTTAAAGAAAAGCGTTTTAGCCAATCAAAATGAAATATGCGGGACATCGTCTCAATTTGCGGGACGCACCAAAAGTCGTGAAAATGCTGTCCCGCGCAAAGCGGGACATCTGGTCACCCTGCTTTCAACTGATTGCAATGTATTCCCATCTGCGGCGGGATTTGACGCTCATGGAAGCACGGCATTCGTTTGTGTCAGCTGCCCTTAAAGGCAATGTGAGCGTCCATTCTCATTGGATAACGGAGAATTGTACACCCGGAAGTAAGTATTCCCCTTACTGTCGATTGATTTTACAGTGATATCTGCACTACTCATCGACTAAACACCAGATTATCCTTGTTAATTACACAACATTGATTGGTTTAAATTGTGTGCAATGCTTTTGTATTTTTCCCCTTCGTTTCAGAGAAACAAATATGTTTTCGGAGTAAAGGATGGCACTACCCAGAATCCCCAGCTATCGTTTGGACTACACCATGGGCTCTGTTTGACAAACCCCGTTTTTGTTCACCATTCATTCCAATGGCTGGCGTCTATGTCACGTGATCTTCAAATTTCTCCCTGCAGAAAAAAAAAACATGGCCGAACTTCGTTTTATTCTCGATGGAAAATGCCTATTTTAAAGTTAGTTTGGCCATTAAAATGCGTTTTGATGTCATTTGATGCGAGAAATATGAGTTGTTATTTCAGATTATGTGTGCAGTGGATGTACATGATCTTTAGTTTGCTAGTTATTACGAAGATTACTTCAGGAAATTGCGTTTTCATTGTTACCAAGGTGGTTGCTAGGGACGCTGCTATCGATATTATTTCTGTTATGTTGTGTAACTGTTTAATGGTGTTATCTTTATTGCTATCCCCTTCCCCGTCAATGTATAGTGTTGGTCCACAGCGCAAACATATTAGTTTAATAAAATCTGCATCTAAAGATTCTTTCACACACAGTGACATCACGAGCTACCCACAATGCAACGCACGCCATATATATATATAAATACGCCATTTTCCTGGAGGTGCTAATATCCTGGAGGTGCTAATATAAACAGCTAGCTAACATAGCCAGGCAGAGCGCACTAGGTTTTTTTTCTGAATTAACGACCGAAGAAATCGCTGTATGTCTTCGGATTACATCTCTGGACTTGAGGGGTGTGCTCTAGGTCGTTACCAGCGTAAACTAGAGCTGTGTGGGTTGTCCGATTGCCCTTACAAGACTGCCTGACTGTAGATGTATGGAAAAATGACTCTCGAAAGTGGCCTTCGGTCGATTTTGGCAGCATCTACGTCTATCTTCTGGAAACACCAGGTGAATACCCCACTTGTCACAATAATATTATCATGCCAATGCATATATGTGGTATTTTAGAGTTGACTATATTGATTAAGGCAATAGACTATGAAATGGCGCATACCGGAAGTACGGTCTCGCCCTCGGCCCAAAACCTGTATGTGTGTGTGAAAGAATAGCCTACGTTATTTTCCCCTGTGCAATTCCAGTCTCACATCTCACAGCACATCGTCATTAACAAATACCGGAAACAGACCGAAAACATTTAAAAAAAAATAAAATAATACTTTATTCCGAGTGTGCTTGCTTTTCTCATCACATAACGGCATTGTAATACACGGTTCGGCTGCATTAAATATTACATATCTGCCGTAGTTCTGTATTTATAGAGCCCTGATGAGAAGAGTTCTAGACAAACATGAGGAACTGAAAACGTGACGTGGATCATAAATATATCAGCCATTAAACAACATCTTACATTTATTTTCGCACAATACGTCTCCTTGCAGTATCAACACTAATTCTGCTGACTTTTATATTTCATCCAATTGGTAGATGCTGTATTTACACCATAAAGGTGCACAGCTGATATAAAGGGACACCTAGTGGTTAACGCATTTTATTGAATTTCATTATTTTTATTATTAGATATTAATCCCTTATAAAGTATATTCATTACTCGTTATTCTCTCTTAATAGTTAATTAAAGACTGTATATAATGACTATTTTGCACATCCCTTTCAAGATTTTCTAAGGTTTATTGACATATCATATAGGCCTACACAACTATGGTGTAGTTATGCATTGAATGAAAAACTTGGGTCGCAGGTTCCTCAATAGTGCATTACAAGACATGACATCTATCAATATTTGTGCATACCTCCAGCAATGTTAACTATGTTGAAGCACTTATTTTAACTGATATTATACATAATGTATTATACTCTTATAAGATGTATGTAGATATTTCATCTCCGACCTGGTCAGGTATTGAACAATCAATAAATAAAGAATGCAGAATTGTTAAATATAAAACACAGAATTTGTGTGATTATACTAAATGATTTACAAATAAACACCACTGCATATTTACAACTGTTACACATGCTGATGTAATGCAAATGTTCCAACTTGGGATCAATAAAGTATATCTTATCTTAAGCTGATCGATGGCTACTGCCATATTTGCAAAATGTGCCTCTGAACCTTGACAAGTGCATGTTTCAGGCTTACCATGTAATGTAATGTAATGTTATCAATTAACAACAGGGGTCACAAACATAAGACCAGCTGTTAAATAAAGCTCTTCTGACCTTAGCTGGCATGTGTGTATATATATTAATGCTGCCCATTATGGGCACAAGCAATTTTCACCCATTTATTATGTTTTAAATTTGAGTGTTTCCTATCCCCTAAACCTCCAGGGATGTACACAGTCTAATACTGGTAACTTCTTATTATGGGAAATACGAAAACGTCTTTTAAAACTACAACTCGAGAAGTGCCATAGATAGAGAACATGTTGCGAAACAGAATAGCCAGCATGTGTAGTTCTGGGGACGGGTGGGGGAGGGGGGACGGGACGCGGTGGACCCGTTCAAATCCAGTTTTGGACAGTCTGCCGTGGTTCCATCCCATTTCAAGTGCTGTTCGAGGCTCGATGTAACCCTCGGAGCACACTCTCCAATCACAGAGCTTGAGGACTATCACGGGGTTTGTCAAACAGAGCACATGGTGTAGTCCAAACGATAGCTGGGGATTCTGGGTAGTGTAGTGTCTTCTGCCATCCTTTACTCCGAAAAAATATTAGTTTCTCCGAATCGAAGGGGAAAAATACAAAAGCATTGCACACAATTTAAACCAATCAATGTTGTGTAATTAACAAGGATAATCTGGTGTTTTTTAGTCGATGAGTAGTGCAGATAACACTGTAAAATCAATCGACAGTAAGGGGAATACTTACTTCCGGGTGTACAATTCTCCGTTATCCAATGAGAATGGACGCTCACATTGCCTTTAAGGGCAGCCGACACAAACGAATGCCGTGCTTCCATGAGCGTCAAATCCCGCCGCAGATGGGAATACATTGCAATCAGTTGAAAGCTATTTGCGTCCCTTTATGAAGCTGAAGGAGCCTAGGAGCTCACAACTGCACGCCACGGACACTGACCAAACGTCGCTCCTGGACGATTATGGAGTGAGAGTGTGTTGGACTGATAAGGGCAATGAAAAAGAGATTACAGCAAAACCCTTTACATGACGGGAATGGAAACTATGATGACCATCAGTAAAATTAACCAGGTGTTTTTTGTTCTGCTTTGTATAGCGTTATATGATACTTGTTTTTTATCAACTACTTGTCAAGCCCAAAAGGAAATATTTTGTATAGTGTGTGGATACATGATTTCATTTGATTTAACTCAGTGATACATTATTATTTAAAAAACAGTACACATGAAAAAAAGAAAATCAAGGTTGAATGGGTGCTACCTTAAACTCAATGTTAATAAAAAAACATAAGGATAATGAAACATCAGTTAAAGTCACACTCAGATGAAGTTGAATGCATTATACAATTCATTGGAGTAATGATTACCTTTTTGTCTTAAAGGGCCCATGTCATGCTTTTCCGGTTATTACCCGTCCCCTTGTGTGTTATGAAGGTTTTTATGCATGTAAACGGTCTGCAGAGTCACAAACCCTCAAAGTACACCCTGTAACACAGCAAATACCTTTCTATGCTGCCCCAAAACGCCTCGTTGGAGATTTCTCATTTTCCATTGTTTGCTTCCTGGGTACTGTGACGTGTGAACACCCAAATCAACAACAAATGACCGGATTGGCCCAAATGGACCAATCCGCAGAGCATCTCACACACCAGGTAGACCCTCCAGAAAAACGCGATTCTGCGATCGCAGAATTTACCGCATAATCAGAAGGCCGCATATTTATCAAAAGGCCGCATAATCCCCGCATTTTTCCACACAAAGTTGAGAAAGAAAAAAGTGAACTCCTCTTGACGTGAAGTGATGATGACGTTGACGCGACGTCATCAGCTCGCGCATCACAGAAGGTAAACAACACCGTAGAGTGAACGTGTGGAGCTCACACGAGAGAGAAAACACCAAGATGAAAAAATCGAATCCATCTCATTTACCGACGAACATTTCTGCTAAAGACCGGGCAAAGCAGTTCCCCGATGGCTTGCACGAAAGTGGGGGGAAACTATTCTGCACCCCGTGCAACTGTGTTGGAGCATAAGAGAAAATCCACGGTGACGACCCACTTTGATTCATTCAAACATTCGAACATGCTTTCTGCTGCTGCGGACAAGAAAGCCAAACAACTCATGTTCACCGAGGCATCGACCTCCAAAACCCTTTCGAGGGCTACAAGAAACGAGGTGAGAAGCCTACAAAATTGAAGCTGGTCAGATAACGAACGAGTAAATGAAAACAGAATGAGGCGGAGAATTGTGTGTGTGTGTGTGTGTGTGTGTGTGTGTGTGTGTTACGTTCCATTGTAGATCTAGGGGTACCAAGGGAAGTAGCGACACAAAAGATAGCTGGACGAGAGAAAAAGGAGAGGAAACTCAATGCTGAAAGTTTAAGTGAGGTTTTAATAAGAACATATTAAGGCGGCTCACCAGCCAAATTACAACACCAGCGTACAATAAACAGCACACAACTAGGCTGGGTCTCACACAGAGACAGGCTGCACACATGCAGCCAGACGAGAAGGAGAGAAAGAAGGGGCCTCACTGCCGTCCTCCTCCGGTCCTATATGGAAGCCGTGATTGCTAATTAGGAGCACCTGGGGAGAGGCTGCACCTGGGGACAATCAGAGGGAGAGAGAGGAAAACACACACACACACTACGGCACGTAACACTTCCCCCCATAAAACACACCTTATACTGCTCACCAGCCGCCAACACCGGAGCAACACATGGAACACACACACCACTCACTGAACACAGATCCGCATCGCTCTGAGCTAGGTCCACCCCCACCGCTTCAGAGACGGAAACACCCACACTACTGTCACAGACGGATGCAGAACTTAACTGCACCTCACCACTCTGTCGCATCGCAACCGGGTGCCGGGCTTTTGGCTTTTCCAGAGCAGTTGCCACCTGCTCCTTCCGAGCTACACACTCTGCCTCTAGATGACCAGGATCAAGACAAAAGAAACACGATCTCTTTTTCTTGGGTCCTGGAAGAGAAGCAGAATGAGCACGTGTGGCACGCCTGTTACGAGCTTTCCGGACCCCAAAACGATGAGGAGAATCGCTCTGAGCTAAAAGCTCAAGCCCTTCCTCATCCGCCATAGTGGTGGCCTGCTTCCTCTTCCAAGCTGCACAGTCTGCTATCATGTGACCTGGGTCAAAACAAAAATAACACGCTCTGTCTATCCTGGGACCTAACACTGGAACACTGGCACAGGGAACATCATTATCAGGAGCTCTCCGATAAGTGTCCCGCTGAGGAGGGTCCCGCTGGAAAAAACCGCTCTTGTGTATCAGCGCACTCTCGTCTGCCAGAGTGGCAGCCTGCTGAAGGGTAGTCACTCTCTGCTCATTCAGGTAGACTACCGTACGCTCCGGTACACAGTTTTTGAACTCCTCCAACAGCATCAGCTCACATACTGAAGCGATGTCATCCGCTTTACATGCTCTACACCACCTGTCAAAGAGGACTTTCTTCTCCCTCGCGAAGTCCACGTATGTTTGGCCAGCAGCTTTCTTCATGCCGCGAAAACCCTGCCTGTAAGCCTCAGGCACAAGCTCATATGCCCTGAGAACAGCACCTTTCACCTTGTCATACTCCAAACTATCCTCGACAGAAAGAGAAGAGCAAGCCTCCTGAGCCTTGCCGACTAGCTTGCACTGTACAAGTATGGCCCACACGTCTTCTGGCCAGAGCAGAGCAGCAGCAATGCGCTCAAATGCACTAAAGAACATCTCCACTTCCGACTCAAGAAAGACAGGGACCAGCTGAATGTTGCTACCAGCATCAAAAGCAGCAGCCGAACCTGAAGGTGTAATGGCAGAATCACCCACCACAGCTGCTTGGAGCTCTAGCTGACGCATCCGGACAGCAGTGTCTGCCTCCAACTTCCTGATCTCCAGCTCATGCTTCCTGATCTCCAGCTCCCTCCTGAGCTGAAACTCTCGCTCACGCTCCTCCCTCTCACACTGGAGACGAGCCATACGCACTTTTACCCTGGCATCTAATTTAGACCCCATAGCAACGGCTACTTACAAATATTATTATTTATTTATTTACAAACTTCCCCAGATCCTGCCTACCAAACTTTACCTAACTATCTTCTGGAGCGTGCCGGGCTCGAGGCGACTTTAAAGGCAAACATCAGCGGCCGAAACCCTGAATCGCCTGCCCCCAACAGGGAATGAATCCCCACCCAGGATTACCCCGAAAATAAAAACGGCAAAATAAAAAATGAGTGCCTGAAGGAAGGACTGATTCAGTCCAGCTAGACACTCCCCTGTCTAAACTGAGGAAGCTGTTCAACAGGAAGACACTTCACAGCCAATCCTACACCTATATACACTACTGCTCACCACCACACACAATATCAACACCAACCAACAACCAAATACTCACTCTTTGTCTCAAAGATTGGACGAGCCCCCATGTTACGTTCCCTTGTAGATCTAGGGGTACCAAGGGAAGTAGCGACACAAAAGATAGCTGGACGAGAGAAAAAGGAGAGGAAACTCAATGCTGAAAGTTTAAGTGAGGTTTTAATAAGAACATATTAAGGCGGCTCACCAGCCAAATTACAACACCAGCGTACAATAAACAGCACACAACTAGGCTGCACACATGCAGCCAGACGAGAAGGAGAGAAAGAAGGGGCCTCACTGCCGTCCTCCTCCGGTCCTATATGGAAGCCGTGATTGCTAATTAGGAGCACCTGGGGAGAGGCTGCACCTGGGGACAATCAGAGGGAGAGAGAGGAAAACACACACACACGACCACACACACACTACGGCACGTAACAGTGTGTGAGAGAGAGAAAGAGAGAGAGAGTGTGATTAAAATAGCCCAATTGCCCAATAAATACACATTGAATGTGTTTAATTGAATAGTAAAGAGGTTTAACGTTAGTGGCAGGTTGTGTGTGAGAGAGAATAAATAAATAAGAGAGCCCAATATTTATTTTTTCCGCATATTTCGCAACTTTCCGCACATTTCGCAACTCCCCGCAATTTCACCGCATAAAATCACATAAAACCCCGCATGTTTGATCGCATAATCAAGGATTTTAGCCTGCATAATCAAGGATTTTTGCCCGCGTTTTTCTGGAGGGTCTAACCAGGATCCCTTGGCTAACTAACAGGGAGTCTCCATTGACTTGCATAGAACTCCCTGAACGCTGGTAATAGACGAGTTGGGATCCCGGAAAAATGCTCTCCGCAGACCCATTCTCACAACGTTCTAAACCTTTTTCTTACTCAATATCAAGCCAAACTTATTGTTTTTACTTCGGCTGTGAGTGTTTGTGTGTGCTCAGGATGAGTTTCGCTGTGTCTCGCTGTATCGCCGACCCGGAAACCTGTCCGCTCCTCGCAGCAGCTAACAGCAGTGGCGAGCAGCAAAGAGCCTCACAAACGAGCCTCGCAACGTCCCGACCAATCAGAGCACACTGGGCTCACAGGGAGGGGGGGCAGGAGCTCCAATAAGCCGTTTAGGACAGAGAGTGAATACCTGGTGAATACACATACTATACAGAGATGCTGTATGAGAAACCAATGTTATTTTGGAAAATTGGACAATTTAAATCTATTCTAGTAGACCTCAACAATGGAAATATGATCAGTAGAAATGGCCATGATATGGGACCTTTATTATTTACTTACCTATATCTTAAAAGTGGTAAGTACATTTTTTAGATTGGTGAACTTACATTTAACATTGCCCATAGGAATAAGGAATGTAAACTTGATGTCCTTGATTGATAGGTTGATTGTTATAACTGTGATAAACTACAATAAATGAAACAAGACCTGAACTCACCCCATCGTTGGATAACATGTTGATTTACTTATTAACTGGGTCTAATCATTTGCAAGGCGCCATACATGTGTGCACTGAAGTCCTGCATCTCCATGGCCACGTATTCAATAAATCATTCATGTTTAATAAAGAAAATAAGCTGGCTATAAGAATAAAGTGCAGGTCCGGCAGTGATACCATCACTGTGGGTAAAAGGTAACAGAATGGATGTAAGGATGCACCGGTGCATGACGAAACTGGACTAATTAAATAGTTTGCAAGAACGCTATATACATTGACTTTCCGGATGCGAGCGCTGCCTGCAAGCAGCAGTGATACTGTGATGATGCAGTAAAGATTTTAGATTTTTGATCCTCAGTGATGTACAGTCAGAATGGAAGAAGCTGAAGACGCTATTGCCGTGGTAGGCATTGGATGCAATTTTCCAGGGGGTAAGTACTTTGAATTTGTGAACGTATTTTTTGTTCATTACGTTTTTTGTGTTAATTACTATCACATTGACAGATTTTCCATTTGTGTGTTAAGACAAATGGAGAACATTACTAGAAATTAACACAATAAAAATGGTTGTACTTGAGACATACAACCTCTTAAAGACCATCATGGCTGGTGAAATTAATACCCAAAACATTTTCTTCTTTTTATTCTATTTAAATCTAATTAAAAAAATGGTTCACAAAGCAATTTTTTACACTTTTCAACATAACTTTGTGTTGCAAACCAAGAGCATTGTGCAATTGACAGTGGGCATTGTTCTTATCTGCCAACTACAATTTATATTACCACAGTTGAGATTTGAAGTATGACGTATGTCTTTTCAAACAGGAGAAGGGCTTGACAATTTCTGGAAGGTTCTGTTGGAGGGGAAAAACTGTTCTGTGCCAATTCCCAAAGAGAGATTTGACATATCCAGCTGGTATGACCCTGATGACAACAAGGCGGGTAAATCCCGCACAGCCAAGGCTGCACTTATCAATGGGTATGCTGTTTATAAATGATTTTCCAATTTAGATAAAACGACTCGTGTTTTATAACTTATACATTAAAACTGATGTAATAACGTGTTTTCCCTATTAATAAAGGTATCTCTGTAATGTTGTACAAGCTTAGTTGAGGCTTCTCCTAATTATTTGTATTGGGTAAATGAAAACGGGTGTCATTTCTTTGTGGCCCTTCATTTAAAGTGGACCTATTATGCTATATTTGAAAAATATATTGTCGGGCCACACCTATACAAAACATGTCTGTGAAGTTTTTTGCTTAAAATACCAAACAGATCACCCATCGTAGCCATGCCTCATACTGCTCATACCCCTCTATTTCATCCCTGTTCCAAAAAGGCTGATTCTGCTTTAAATGGAATGGCTGCTGCTAGCCACGCCCCTTTGCAAGAGAGTTTTCTACCGGGAGAAACTCAGCTAAATGCTGCCGTGATTAAATGCCATATTATGCTCCCAACCGCTTCAAGCATTATTTCTGAAACAGTATGGAGCTCAAACCTTCTCTCTCGCAGGGTTTACCACAAGGACATTACATTACACATATTCTCTCCAGTAGCCTACAGCGTTAGCTCTGAGTGTTAGCATGCTTGCTAATGTAAACACAGACCATATTGCTCCCAAAACACGCAGCGCATTGTTTCTGATACAGCACATAGCTTGACATGTTCTTTCTTAAGTGTTTACCGCTAGAACAGTGCCATTATATGTATTATAACAACTTTACTCTAAGTGCCTCCTGCAGATATCCTGCTGAATACACAGACACACAGCTGTGAGAGGGGATTCAGCTAGATACTAGTGATGTGTTGGTCGCGAACGAGCCGATTCTTTTGAACGGCTCTTTGTTACGAACGAGGGGAACCGAGTCGTACTTGGTGAGAGCCGTTCTTTTTATCGTTCAATCGTTGGTCCGCACCATAGGTCCGCACTCACTGCCTGCCAAAATCCACTCACCTTTTAAAAAGCTTGATTTTGTTCCCCAAACGTATTCTGTGAAGACCCGCCCCTACTCTGATTGGTAGGTTTCAGCACGAGGAGTGAGATGGGGTGCTGAGTCTTAACGGAATACGTGCGAGAGAGAAGTCATAACAAAGGGTACAGGACAGGTAACGACGTGTTGTTCGGATGGAAAATGAGCCAAACGCGAAAACGCAGCAGCCTTTGGATGCACTTCAACCAAAATCCAGGCAGTGATAAAGCGCACCATTTGTAAAGGCAAACTATTCTTTAAAGCAGGGTCCACACATAATCTCCATCGCCACTTAAAAACACAGTATCTAATATTAAGAGTTGCGTACATTTCATTCAAGGCAAGGCAACTTTATTTACTTAACACATACAGAGGGTACATTCAAAGTAGTACACTCACTGACATGAATGACATGGATATGGCGCCACCTTGTGTCATGTTTACTGGCAATACAGTCAATCATTATCCTTGTGATTATTTGGCAGATAAACCTAGTAACCCCACCCCCTTTAAAAAAAAACGGCTCTTTTGAACGGCTCTTTTGAACGGCTCTTTGAAAGGAGCCATACGAGCCATAATTCCCATCACTACTAGACACGGAGACGATAGGTTGGGACGTGTCACGTATGCCGGACACCATAAATTGGGACGTGTCACCAATGACGTCATAGGAGCCAAAATCCTGGATCTTCTCATTAGCACTCCCCTTTTTCTTTTCTTTTTCTGAGATGTGGGTTGGGAGGAAAAAATAGAGAGTTTTGTTTTTTGACACGTTGTGAGTTCCCTGACACACCGGGGACATATATTTATTTATAAAAGTTATCAAAAAGTGCATTTTGCATAATAGGTCCCCTTTAAGGTTTTCTGCGTTATTGAGATGTCTATTAAACTGTGAACTCAGATGTTGATGATGTCACTGATTTTGTATTAATTCCAGATTCCGGGTCGATGCCGGATCTATTCTAAATCTATCTAAAGGCCTTATCTGACAATTGTACTGAACTTGCATTGAAAAAGAACGTGTAGTCCTTTCCGTTATATAATACACAGTCCGAGCTTAATGTGCTGTCATATTCCCCTTAATATAAACCTCATCCATCCATCAAAAGACGATGTTAAATCTGATCAAATACAAACTGTGTAACTCGATATAGAAGGGAATTTGGATCATCAAAAATGAAGAAGGGACACTGGACCACCTTACAACTTTGGAAGGGGGTCTTTGCACAACACAAACACGGATGTGTGTAGAAACCCCCTTCTTTGTTTTATTGCTTCTCCCTAAAAAGAGCTCTTCCTTTGAAGAGCATAAATGTTAAAGTATGGTTATCACCAGCAAAGAAGTTTCACTTCAGGCAATTCAAGTAATACATTATGAATTATTGATATATCACTACATTTGATTTAATGGATTTCAATTGTTTCAGGTTCAATGCATTTGACCACAGATTCTTTGGCATCAGTGACAGTGAAGTGGAACAGATGGACCCTCAACAAAAACAGCTCCTTCAGTGTGTCTACAGGGCATTGGAAAATGCCGGAATCCCTATGGAGAAGGCCAGTGGGACCAGGACTGGAGTGTATTTCGGTAAGTCACTAAAACTATTTTGCCAGGGAAATCTTTTTTTTATTTATTTTTTTTTAATATTTCCATCAGACGTTACCACTTTTCTTTGAATATTCTCCATGCAATAACCACTAGGTTATGTTATGCACGTTTCTTATCAGTTTAATGTTGCTTTTATTGTAGGCATCATGAACAGAGATTATGAGACAAATGCTGCACACGTGCACCCAAGTGTGATCAACCACTGGACTGGCACATGCCTTGCCATGAGTATTGCTGCAAACAGAGTGTCCTACATCTTCAACTTCACTGGGCCCTCACTGTCTCTAGACTGTGCCTGCTCATCATCTCTTGTGGCTCTTCATCTTGCCTGTCAATCCATTAAACAAGGTCTGTATAATAGTCCAACTAACATTAATGAGACTTTTTAGAGCAGCCTGTAAGGTACAGTTGATGGAAATCTGTAGCGTTGTGGGTTTAATTGCAAAGATACTGTTTAATTATTTATTGTTTGAGATTATGCAACGTGTTTTATTTCATCAGGTGATTGTGAAATGGCTGTTTGTGGGGGAGTCAACTGTATTATAGAGCCAAGAGTGTTTGTTGCTCTCAGCAAGGCCAAGATGATCTCACCTGGAGGGACCAGCAAACCCTTCTCGAACAAAGCAGATGGTTATGGTAGAGGGGAGGGCTGCGGAGTTGTTCTGCTGAAGCCGCTGAAAAAGGTAAGAATATGAAGAGTCATAAAAGTTGAACAATATACTTTTTATCTTTTTATTTTCCAGTAACCATATCAGTAACTGGTTTATTTTAAACATTAAACATCACACATTTTATTCCATATTACATACTCTTCTTGTTTCTTTTCTTGTTTTTGCTTTACAGGCTATACAAGACCATGACCATATCTGGGGTATCATCAGCAAAACAGCCGTGAACCAAGATGGACATTCAGTTTCCCCAATCACCAAACCATCCATGACACAACAAGAGGAACTCCTGCGCAGAATCTACTCAGAGTCTGACCTTGCAAATGTCCAGTACATAGAGGCACATGGGACTGGAACCCCAGTTGGAGATCAAACAGAGGCAGGAAGCATCTCAAATGTCATTGCTAAAGCCAAACCTCCTGGTTCAGAGATACTGCGGATTGGCTCTGTGAAGAGCAACATTGGACATACAGAATCTGCAGCGGGAGTGGCCGGACTCATTAAGGTTCTCCTCATGATGAAGCATGAAACAATTTGCCCCTCAGTTTTCTATTCTGAGGAGACCGCCAGTGTAGATGCTAAAGCCCTGAACATTAAAGTTCCTCAGGAATCAGAAAAATGGGAAGCCTTAGGTCCAAGAATTGCAGGAGTTAATAACTTTGGCTTTGGGGGTACCAATGCACACGCCATTGTCAAACAGCACAAGCAATCACACATTGAGCAGAGAAATGGTGGGAAACAGAAAAAGTATTTTGTCATGTCGGCAAATTCACCAAAATCTCTTACTCTGATGACAGAAGACACCATTAAACATCTAGATGCAGATAGTGAACTTGATGTAGATTCGCTGTTGTACACATCAGCTTGCAGAAGGAGCCATCTAAAACATAAATACAGAAAGGCCATCATGGTTTCATCCAAAGTTGAGCTTAAGGAAAAGTTAAGTGCCACTTTAAGCAAAAATGTTCGCCCTTCCCTTTCAGATCCAAGGCTAGTGTTTGTGTTTTGCGGAAATGGTGTCACTTACCATGGCATGTGCAAACAGCTACTTAAACATGAGCCTGTGTTCAGGGGTAAGTTGGAAGAAATTGGAAAACTCTTCCAAAGACTGAGTAAAACTAACATTTTGGACACACTTGAGAGTGAGATTGAGGGTAGTGACTTCAACAAGCCACATGTTATCCAACCACTCCTCTTTGCTATCCAAGTTGGCATTACTACCCTACTCAGGTACTGGGGTGTCAAGCCCGATGCAATACTTGGACACTCGGTTGGCGAGGTTGCAGCTGCTCACTGTTCTGGCCTCTTGTCTCTTGAGGATGCAGTAAAAGTCATCTATTTTCGCAGCACTCTCCAGAACAGAGTCACTGGGGGAAAGATGCTTGTGATCAGCAACATGGCTAGATCCGAAGTAACTGCTCTTCTCCCTTATTACTCTGGTAAAGTTTGCCTGGCTGCTTTCAACAGTTTGCAGTCCTGCACCCTCTCAGGTGATGCAGATGCAATTGAGAGCATCCATAAAGAGCTAAGCACCTCAGCTAACAGTCAGAATCTGTTCCTCCGTGTTTTGGACGTTCCTGCTGCTTACCACAGCCACATGATGGACCCGATTCTGCAAGAAATCGAGGAGACAATAGGCTCGTTAAAGGTCAATGATCTCGACACAGAGTTGTTCTCAACAGTGACTGGCAAGGAAGTCCAGCATGGGGATTTCTGCACAGGGGAGTACTGGGCGAGGAACATTCGTGAGCCAGTAGCTTTTGAGCAGGCCGTGAACTCAGCAACCAAAGGCAAGAAGAATGTAGTGTTTGTAGAGATAGGGCCAAGAAGGGCACTACAGAGAAACATCATGGAATCTCTGGGGAATGACACATCTGTCCTTGCCTCTGTGCAGCCAGAAAAAGATCATGAAACATTGCTGTCTGTTGTTTCTAATCTGTTTGAACTAGGTGTTCAAGTAAATTGGGACACCTTCTACAGAGGATATGAGACGATGCCACTGCCTATTCCAAAATACCAGTTTGATTGTTCGGACAGGGATGTTATCATTGGAGCAGCACAGAAAAACACAGTGAGCAATCACCCTGTTCTCTGTCAGACAGGGAGTGAAAGTAACATTTTCAGTTGTGATCTGATGTCTGACTCTTCTTTCTACCTGAAAGAGCACAAGCACAACAACATACCCATAATTCCTGGGGCCTTCTATGCTGAGTTGGGCTTAGCGGCATTCATGGCCAGTGCCAAACCAAAAGTACCGCTCTGCTCACTACAGGTCAGTGTCAATTTCCACAGTCCTTTCGTTTTAAGCCAGAATTCACCAGAAATGAAGGTGCAACTAGAAAAAAGAGAGGAAGACACTAAGTTCATGGTTCTCTCTCCATCAGCAATGTATGCATCAGGCACAGTGGTTTCAAAGAAAGAGAGGCTGATTGAGGAACAGTGCATTTCATTAAGCTCCATCTACAAAAGATGCAAATCAGTAGTGAGCTCTGAGGAGTTGTATGCGTATCTCTTTCAAGGAGGCTTTCAGTATGGAGACGTCTTCAAGAATAAGTGGGATGTGCACTATGGAGAAGAT
The DNA here is from genome assembly GCF_902827115.2 of Pseudochaenichthys georgianus. Classification (NCBI taxonomy): domain Eukaryota; kingdom Metazoa; phylum Chordata; class Actinopteri; order Perciformes; family Channichthyidae; genus Pseudochaenichthys; species Pseudochaenichthys georgianus. Next base: position 14,246,339 of record NC_047522.1, on the reverse strand, counting down.
CTCAAGGAGGCTTTTGCAAAAGTCACTGTTCCAGAAGAACTGCGGTCTCAGTTGCATGACTACTACATCCATCCTGTTGTCTTGGATTATCTGATGCAGCTTCTCCCAGTTACAGTGGAGCACATTTTTACTGGTAGACCAGGATTTCCTGCCAAAATCGGAAGTTTGACAGTGTTCGAACCTTTGCAAGATGAGATGGTTGTGTATCTGAGAGCAATTGATGTGGGCAAAAATCACCTTGAGATATGTGGCTGCTTTGCAGATAAACAAGGCAAAGTGTTGGTTGAGGTAAAGCACGTGATAATCAAGTACCTTGGTAGTCGCTCTCATGTGGTTGAGGAGTATTTCTACCATAATGCCTTTCGTGTCATCCCTGAAGGTGTCACATCTGCATTTCCTCCAAAGGCATTGGTGTTTGCCGACAGTAAAGGGATCTCAAAAGGCCTGCAACAATATTTGGACTTGAAGTCTATATACGTTCCCTTCAAACATGCAAAAGACATCTTGAGCAATGGGTTTCCTACACTCCTGGCCAATCTTAATATTACCGACATTGAGAACAACTTCGATGAGGTCTTATTTGTGTGGGGCAAAGAAGACCTGACTTCACTGTCAGCTGATGTTGTATTGCAGAATTTGGCGAGCTGCTTGGAGACTTTCCGCCAAATAGTCCTTAAGCTAAAGCAAATTCGCTTTCCAAACTCCATCAGAGCAGTCACCTACTGTTCATCTGATATCACAGTGGACCACATAAGTCCAGGTTTTGCCCTCGCTGGTATGACCAGATCATTTGCTGCAGAGATACCCGAGCTTTCCTTTCAGCTGATTGATATTAGCAGCACCTCTGCCAAGAACATTGCAGCTCTGTCTGAAGTCCTAAGATCACATCCTTGCAGCAAGTACCCAGAGTTGGTGGTAAAAGATGGGCAGATTCTGAAACCTTCTATTGTCCGCACTCCACCTGAAATCATCGACAGTTCAGTGGGCAGGTTTACTTCTACAGTGTCAGAGCCCTGCATCCTTCAGACAGATGAGGCACATAACATGACCCACTTGAGTGCCATTCACTTTAAGGGGGACCCCGAGGCAGTTAGGGACAGGTCAGTTGAAATTCGGCCAAGTAAGATATGTGCTCATTCACCAGATTACTTCCCTGTCAGTGCATCACATCTGAATTTTGGCCAGACGCTGTACTGGAACAAACACTCATCACAGAAACACAAGCTACTGGCGCTTGATTTCAGTGGTACTATTACAGCAGTCGGAAAAGATGTCAGGAAATTGAAAGTGGGAGACCAGGTTGCTTCCTGTTATCCTGTGGTAGCAGCCAGCAAGGTCAGAGTTCCAGAGGATGTGTGCTACAGCATCAAACGGTTCCCATTTCTTCAAAAGACACCTTGTGTTTCCTACTTTGTGCTAGCATGGGAGATCCTTCATCGAGCCTTGTCAAGAGCCAAACATAATCTGGGAATCGTATCCTCTGTGCCTGATTCTGCTCTGATGAAAGTCTTGGCACTCACTGCTTACAAGTCAGGCTGGAACGTGATTGTTGGCACACAGTGCAATGGCTCTTTTGTAAATGTCAATCAAATGGATGTTTTTGTCATCCTGCCTCCGTTTGATGAATCACTGATCTCTAACATATGCAACTTTCCAGGTATCCAACATGTTGTATTCATCTGTGAATCCCAGATGCAGTGTTTGCTTGCTCAGGATGTGATCCAAAGTGTTAAGGACAGTGTTCATGTTCAGACAATTCAGATGCCTGTCATTTTGCAAAAGGGATCCTTGAGTGCACAAATGCCTTACATCTATCATTGGTTAAAATCCTTGAACTTGAACAGGACATTTTCCCTTGATAGCTATACTTATCAGAATGTCAAATCTGAAAGCATTGAGATCCTTACGTCAGAGACACCACAATCATACTTCAACTCAAAGAAACTGGCTGTTGTGGTTTTGGAAAAAGATGGCAGCAGTACGCCGTCTGACATTCCGTTGCTGCCAACAAAAAAACAGCTTTTCCGAAAGAGGGCAGTGTACATAGTTGCAGGTGGTCTTTCGGGTCTGGGGTTTGAAACTGTCAAGTTCATTTCACAAAGAGGGGGTGAGTATGTTGTCATACTCTCTAGGAGCAAGCCCACACCAGATGTGGAGCAAGAGATACACAATGTGGAGAAACAGTGTGGAAACTGCATCACTTCCATGGAGTGTGACATATCTGTGTCTGAGTGTGTGCACAAGGTTATCAACGCCATAGGCAAGACATTCCCTGGTTGTCCAATCAAAGGAGTGTTTCACAGTGCAGTTGTCTTGGATGATGGGCTGATTGAGTCCCTCAACAGATCTCTTTATGAGAAAGTACTCAAACCCAAAGTCAATGGTGCACTGCATTTGCATCATGCAACAAAGCACTGTCAACTGGATTACTTTGTGTGTTACTCCTCCATCTCAGCTTTTCTGGGAAACGCATCACAAACAAACTATGCAGCAGCCAACACATTCCTGGACATGTTCTGTCAGTACCGGCGCAAAATCGGGCTGCCTGGGCAGTCCATCAACTGGGGAGCCCTAAACCTTGGCCTCCTCTTGAACAAGGAACATTTCCAGCGGTTTCTTGAGGCAAAGGGGATGATGGTGTTGGATGTGGCTGAGATTCATCAAAGTCTGGAGCAATGCCTTGTGCTCAATCTACCCCAACAGGCAGTTTGCAGGTTTCACTTCAGAAACATCAGGTTCAATATCCTCTCACAAAATGCGGCCTTGACCATGCGCCTGTCTGCATTGGTAGAGGAGGCTTTCCAAAAATCCAAAGAGACAGATTCTCAAACCAAACAAACTCAAACAGTGTCACCAAAAGATTATGTTGTGTCTCTGATTTGTGAGACCATCGGCATGGATAAAAGTGAGCTGAAAGATGAATCACCTCTTTCATCTTTAGGCATTGACTCCATGCAAGCCATGACTCTGCAGAATCTCATCTTTCAGGAGAGAGGCATGAATGTGCCTTTGGTGAAACTGTTGGATCCAAATGCTACTCTCTCAACGGTAGTTTCTCTACTGAGTGAAGGTGAAGGTTCCAGTGATAACTTGGAACCTATTCCCGTTAGACGCATTAGTACCAGATTGTAAAAATTACAAATGCAGACACAGAATTCTAGACAAGCAGTTATTAGACCATCATAACACAGGAATACCTGAACATGTTATTGGACCTAATATGAGGCTTATAATGGCCATTGAAAACAATGCACATTCCTACTGAACTTTTCTTATTTAAAAAAAAAAAAGTGTAAATGTTTGCTGTTGTTTTTGTTCCTTTTGGTATATTTGTTTTACATTGTAATACATAATCTTATTTTACTCACTTTTTTTTGAAGATATAGAAGGGATACTTTATTTGACCCATTCTGTTTAGTGATATGTTCATGATGTAAACTTGGAAAAAGTCAACATTACAATAAAATGCACACTTCTGTAAAGACATGTTCAGACTATATAGTACAAGTGTAACTTAATTTTGCCGCTGTTTTACATTCCCTTATCTCTCACAACTCATGGCAAGTTTTTATCACAGCCGGCTCAAAGATTCTGATTAATAATCTCCTTTATGATATTGATGGAACAAAACGTGTGATACTGTATTCTTGCATGTCTTATAAATGTTTAATTGAGGGCATCTATAAATACTGAGCCTTGTATAATATTGTTGAACAATCCATTATAATTTGCGCTGATAAGGACATTGTTCTCAAGGAGGACGTGAACACACATGCAAATAAAATGAAAACTGTAAAGTATGATGTCAATATAGTATTTTTCTCATTAATTTATAATCATCATTAACCCTCTGCGCATAATTTACGTAAATTAATCATATATTTTCGATTATAAGGAGTAGAAATATGATTCAGATATCCGCGGAATCGCTGGAAGAGTAGCTTTCCAGCGGTACCTCCTGTGAGACTGTAACCTGGGCCCTTTCTCATTTAATCAAATCCCCCTCCTCGACTCCTCGGTCCTCCGGTAGTGACCCGGAAATGAATTTTAGCGTGCCATGTTGAAGGACATCTAATTTCTCTAAATGCACTTCGAGGACCGAGGACCGAGCATCGAGGAGGCTCTCTGGAGGAGCTATAACCGAGGATACACTGATGGGTCCTCCACGGTCCTCCACGGCTCCTTTATGGATGCATTTCCGGCAACAGAGATGTTTCAAAGAGTCGTGACGCACAGCCGGACTTATCTCAGCCAATGACAGGTCTGCATGCATCCCCTGGATATTATTTTATTAACTGCTTTCATCGCGACGCGATGTTTACAGTGAGAACAGCTGTGAGGTCCGTGCAGAAAGCAGAGCAGTGTGTATAATATATATCACTCAGTATAACAGGCCTACATTACTCTCTGTATTTGCTGTAGTTTAGTAGATATCTACAAACAAAGAGTCGATATTTTTCTAAAACCATTTAGTGCTTCACAATAAAATACACAACGGCTGTAGCCTGTTTTAGGAGCTGTAGGTGCGTGTGTGGTGTCGGTGTGTGTGGTAGGCTACAGTGTGTGCATAGATGCAGCGGACAGACAGGTCTCAGTTGGTTTGGTGTCCTCTGCTTACTTTTAATACTTGTAAATATAACTTTTGGCCCGTAATTTATTTCCCTCATTGTAGCGACCAGAGGGGGGGGGGGATATATCCAGTCTCTGATAGTGTTACGTTATTATGAGTGCTCTGTTTAATTCTGAAATTGTATATATTTATATAAATATATACATATGTGTGTGTGCGTGTCCGCCTGTTATTGTCTCATTATACCGCACTGTGAATGAATCAAAGTAAATATATAAGTCATCATGAACACATCTGTCCATCAGACAGAGGGCTGCTGTGCCTTCTGTCATCATTAATGGACGTCTCTTTAAAATGACCGCTCAGAGGAGAGGAGTTCTCATTTCTCTAACTGCCTGCTGCTTCCCCTCCTCTCTCCTCGGTTCTCCTCCTCGGCTCCTCCGCTCGCATCTCCTGTGGGCGGGACTAAGTATCGAGGATATGAGTCGAGGAGGGGAGTTCGAGAAATGAGAAAGGGCCCAGGGCACAGCAGCCAATATGGCCGCTCAAAGCAGCTTGACTTTACACTGTGTGGGATTGGTGGATTCGTGTGTCCGTCAAGGAAATCTCGGCCGGCAGCCATCATGGTCTGAAATGACCAATGGACATAGAGAAATCACTAAAGACCTACCCACCAAGTAAAAAAACCCATAAACCACGTGTCATCAGTTTACGTCTGTGAGGAAAGAGAGAGAGACAGAGAAAATGGCTAAAAAAAACTTTACAGTTGCCGACTTCGCTAGAGATTTTTTTCGCTAGCAGCAGTGAAGATAGAGCCTAACCTGAAGTCTTCGACTCTTCTGAAGAAGAAGAACACAAAGACAACAACAAGGATCCATTTGGACATGGGTGAGTGTAAATGTTACAGTAATAGTGTACTGGCAATGCGAAAATGAACAATAGGTTTATTGATATATTTTTTATCGATAGTCAGGAACTTTTTCTTGGGACAAAATAGACTCTCCATTAGCAAACGTTTACTCTGTGTTAACGTTATTTTGGTGTGTAACAGTGAGATTACGTGTGTAGATGATTAAATTAATCATTTATTCGTCCCACAACGGAGACATTTATGGCACATTTCCACTGCAACGGGGTAGCCCCGTTTAAGCGTCCCTAAGCGTCCTCTATGGAACGCCCTTTGCGTCACAATTTGAGCGTTTATTCGCGCGTAGTTTCGCGCGGATTAACGGGGAGGTCCGTTTGTTCGCGCGAAACTACGCGTGAATACACGGGGAGGTCCGTTTTCTAAACGGGGAGGTCCGTTTAAATTCAAAGTCTCAGTAACCAATCAGTGAAGAGCAAAACCAGACCAAAGCAATCTGTAGATGAAAAGTTCCTGACATTGTGAGGCTGGAAATTGTACGTTATTCCAGCTTCAGGGGACTATGTATTAATTTGGCTTTCAATATAATAAATATATCAATCAATCTATAACCTGCCTTCATTGTCTTTTAAAATAAAATCGCCTTACCTTATTTTACTGAAGTGAAGGGTATTTGTCTCCTTAAATCACCTTTTAAATGTAATTCTTATAACATGGCATGGTGTAACATATCAAAAATGTTCAGTCTCTGGTCTTGCTAGAAATGCAATGTCACTCACCTTAGAGCACTGTCTTATGAGATACTTAGCTTAGAAATCAGATTTTTGGAAAACTTGTGAAAACACAGATGTACTCATGTCATCCATTTTATTTTGGTGTTTCAGATTTGGTTTACCAACGTTTTTGGTTCACAAAAGTAGTGAAATATATGAATTACACTATAGGCCTATATAAATGTGTTGTTCATGTCTAAAATGAAAATGTGTAAAATAGTTCCATCACTCTACTTTCACCACAGAAAAGTTACATCATGACTTCATATTCCATACTGAGGTTCATATGATGTGTACACATACAAATTGAGCATTACAACTTTTTTTTTTAACCAACTATTTATGTTAACATAAGAAACAGTAACATCTCAATATTTACAATACAGAGTTCATACACTTTTTCACCAGTGATTTTAAATGACTTTTCCACGACCAAAAAAATGACTCATTCATGTGGCTAGCATGCGCTGCCTCGCCCATATTCTAAATATCGAATATGTTACAACACAGTTTGCATTTAGCACGTCTTGGGTCAATGTCTTTTGATAACCACAATTGGTACTTATTCTTTAGAAGCCATACATTGTTGAAACTGCACTTCCCTGGCATCTTTATATCAAATAGTAGCTCCTATAGACTAGAGAGCGTGATTGTAAACATCTCTCACCAGCGAAATACTGCCACAGTTGCCATTTTACATTTCATTATACGATACAGTATTTATTATCAGTATAGTATTACTATTTTGGCGATTAGATAACATATCAATTATATTTGATGCAACTTTAGTTATATTTCCACGACTTTTCCAAAACTTTGGGAAAAATATTGCATTCCATGACTTTTCCAGGTTTTTAATGACCGTACGAACCCTGACAATATCGGAACTTTCTCAACCAATATTCATTATAAATGTAAAGACAGGGGGAGCAGTGCCATGGTCTTTGTCTGTCTTCCAAGACAGTGGGTCTGGCTGCTGTGTAGGTGATGGTGCATGTGCTGCTGGTGGCTGTGTCGGCGGGAGGGAGGTGTGCTAGGCGAGACTTCTTTGCTGGCTGGGTTGATCGTGATGGCTGTGGTGGAGGCCTTTGTACCGAGGTGGCCCTTGAGCCACGGTAGATCTTGACCTGGGTGCAGGCACAGGTGGAGGTTCTTGCTGCTAGGCCCAGATAGCTGTGAAATCGGAAAGAAATATAGGACAATATTTACTACTAAGTTCATTAAAATATAAAGTTCAAGTGGAATGTTTCTCAAGCACAAATAACAATGCACAACTCAAAATAAAATGGGGAGCAGGGCTCGCAATTAACGATGTCCCGATGCCCATACAAATTCCTACTGGGACACAAATCTATTTTGTCTGGGACTATTTCGGGACAGTAAAAAAAAAATTAAAAGTAAACTTCAAAATGGGTGTTATTTGCAAAGTCATTGGGCTGTCAAATCATAGAATGCATTCTACGTCATCCACTCTGCTGCTGACTGCTGCTAGACTCGCGCCAATGCAACGCTCACGACAGTTAAAAACAGAAGAAAGAAATGCTGAGGTGGTTGAATAAACAGCCCCCTGTAGCAAGCCCCAATTCTGCCGACTCCCGAAACTAAAACATCCCAAGTCCTGGTCATGATGCACCGTCTTCCATTGTGGTAAATTAGTTAATTAGTCTTAAGTGTCAATGTTAGTGCTAACTAACGCTAGCAACTGAAGTGTGCCTTACAATGCATACAAACGTCCTAAAATGCGGTGTCATGTTCTTTTGAAGTTTGTGAAAATGATGTGAAATACAGTTGATCAGAATAAGAGGTGTAGCCTATCATTTTTGTATTTTCTTTGTCAGCCAGTCAGTGAGCAGGCTAGAATCTTTAGCTGCAAAAAAGTAAGGCATTTAGCTTTTCATCTTTTTTTAGTGTTTTACTTTTTTTGGGTCAAGAACGTCAGTCAGATTGGGTGACGATTAGAAAGGGGGTCGCAAGGTAATTTTAGTTTGTCAATCAACTCTGGTATGACAATAATGTGTCATGTTAGAGAGAGTAATGTTCCAGTTGTGTTTGTGCCTAGGGGGGGGGTGGTGAATGATTGAGAGCAAGATGATTGACATTCATGAATGAAGATAGAAGATCAATTTATATTCCTATAGTACTACTGACGACTTGTGAGGATAACTTGTAACTAGAACTGAAAACAGATACATTTATTAAACTGTATTATGGAACTTCTGTTTTTTTATTATCATTCATACCACTTTTATTGCCAGATAGAGGGTTCCGATCATAAAACACAGAGACCATACAGCCATACCGTATTGAATTGAAAAATACAAATCAGAATTCTTCAATGTTGACATGACAATGATAAATTAGTCTGGATATTGAGAAACAATCGAAACACATGTCTTAAAACAACTCTCTTCCCTTCTACTCTAGGAGAGGCAACAGATCAGACTAATATTCATATGTTTAAAAGAATAAGTATTTTAAACTTACATGGTGGACCAGAGTCTATGGTGTGATGATTAAGTGACAAAAAAGTATCAAATTATATGTATTCTGCATAATTGGGGGGGCGACGATACAAATTTAAATTTGGGACACTGCTGGTTATATCCGGGACAATACAAAGTAGAATTCGGGACAGTTGTGGGACACTGAGGAAAAAAGTTAATTTTGAGCCCTGGTGGGGAGGTGGGACAGGAGTCTCTCTCTCTCTCTCTTACAACCTATTTAACTAAACCCACACAATGAAAGTACACTATTACTGTAATATTTACATTTACCTATCTTCAAATGGATCCTTGTTGTTGTTGCTGTATTCTCCAGGTTCTGATGCTCCATCTCCACTGCTGCTAGTGCTACAAGTCCGCTGTGCAGAGCTGGTAATCAGATAATAAGCCTGTTGAACAGGAGAAAAGAATGAAGCAGAGGGAAAGTTGCTGCCGTTTGTGTGGTTGTCCTAGCCAGAATTTATTAAACCCATTAATAAATACACTTACAAATTATATCCGTTTTCTCTATTTATGTATCTCTGCGTTGTGTTGTGTGGTCGAATGAATATGACTTCCTTCTTGCCAACCAGCTTTATTATCTGTGCAAACAGAATATAAGGAAATGGCTTCACCAGCGTTCTACCTCAATACTTCTCCTCAGTGAGGCCTGAAGCTAACTGAGAATGTAAAAATACATTTAGCCAATCAAAATAACTATGTCTGACATATTTCGTTTTCTAATCAAATGGACATAAATCCACATGCCATATTATGACTTTCATGAGGGATTAAAGCCGTTTTCATTTACAGTATATAATACGGTGATAACAGATACAGGGATGCAAACTCATCAGGTATGAAAAAGGTGTCAAGGATCCGAGCCCCGGACCCCACGGAATATCGGCTTTAAAATTAGGAATAACAGATGATTTTAGCAGTCAGAACAACTAAAGCAGCAGGTACTAATAACAGAAACGCCAAAGAGTCACATCTAATATAAATATATATAAAAGCGTTTATTTTAATTGTGTAGCAGTGAGTTTAACATTTTGGCAGCACTGTTGAGCATTTTGAAAATGTATTTTCATGCCTCTGTGCAAGGCTTAGTCTTTCTATCTTTATAGCCACTGGTGTAAAGTAACTAAGTTCATAAACTCAAGTACTACTTGGGTACAATTTTGAGATACTTTTACTTTATTTAAGTATTTCAATGTTTCTTTTGCTACTTTGTACTTCTAATCCACTACAGTTCAGAGGTACATGGTGTACTTTTCCTCCACTACATGTATTAATACCTTTAGTTACTTTACAGATGTGGATGAATGATGTGAAATCTAACCAAGTGTTGAATCAGACTTTAGTTCCACCTGGAGTAAAGTCACCAGCTACCCTGCAGTCTACAAAGTACTTCAGACTAGCTGCACCTTCACCAGCTTGGAGAACACTTTCATGATCAATCATTATAAAACATATCAGATATATTATTCTGAAATGGACAAATCTGCACAACGACTACTTTTACTGTCGCTACTTTCACTATATTTTGATGAGAATACTTTTCTACTTTCACTTGAGGAACATTTTGATTGCAGGATTGTTCCTACATTCTGGTACTTCTACTTTAACTCAAGTACAAGACCTGGGTACTTCTACTTTTACTCAAGTACAAGATATATACTTATACCACCTCCGTTTATAGCCTATGAAAAAAACTAATAGAAAACGAAGGCTAAAGCTAACGTTAGCAGATAGTGATGCTAGTTAAGTTTGCTCAACGATAATATTGCGACAGAAAAACGTTTCAGTTCTCAGACCGAAATATGACATAATCTGTGTACACACTACTAACCTGTTGAACAGGAGAAATGAATGAAGCAGAGGGAAAGTTGCTGCCATGTGTCTTCTTCTTCTTCTTCTTCTTCTTCTTTCAGACCATGCGGTTTCTTTAACGCTAAACCGGAAGTGAGGCTAAGAACGGCGAATTTAAAGATAACAATACCATTAGCACTCCTAGTGGTGACTTTATGAACTGCAAACAAATTATAACATTATAAAATGCCTTTAAGGCAGCACACTGTTTGAAGCGCTGCACATTATATAAACTAACGTTACACACGGCAACGACATTAACTGCAAACAGTCGTGACTTGTGTGAAGTGTAACATTAAACAATATATTAACATATTAAATACAACATTTATGACACCACTCGTTCCACTCAGTAACCCTCTTTCCAGCGCTGAGATAGGCTACAGCAGGCCTATTCAAATGGCGGCCCGCGGGCCAGATGCGGCCCAGAACCAACTCCCGAGTGGCCCAGCCTCCCGTAGCCAAATTCCTACACTAGTACAGACCATGAATGCAACACTCCGCGTTGCATAGAAACCACTAAACCACAACGCAGCACGTTTTTTGAAAGTGCATCTGGTGGTGCTAGTAACGGTGGACATATGATAGCAACTCTAAAACATGTCTATCGGAACTCTGAAGCGTAAACAAAGACAAATCGGTCATTGATCTTGTGGAGCAGATGCGCGAGTCATTGCCCAAGTCAAGCTGGACCTTTTCGCGACCGACTTGAGTACGGGTTGGATGCTGCATTTTCCGACGCTCCCCAAACACATCACATCCCCGGCACAAATCACGGATGTGATGACAGATTTCATTGCGAGGTTGAAAGAGAACTTTGCCGGTTGATTGGATGGGCTTTGTCAGAGACCCCTTCACTGTTGCAATAGAGGGGGACGTATCAACCAGAGCAAAGGAAGTGGTCCCCTGCATCGACGAGGGGAAATTTACACTGGAATTTATTGACATGCATTCATCCGTAACCATGGCACCAGAGCAGCGCACTAACGGGCCAGCGAAGTTTTGGAGTGATGTCAAAAAACAGCAGTTCCCTAACGTTCAGAAAGTAACGATCTGTGTGCTCAGTATGTTTGGATCAACATACACATGTGAATCAAGCTTTTCACACATGAACTCAATAAAAAGTAGCACTCGCTGCTCCCTGACTGACAGCACTCTTCACCAATGTCTTAAGATTGCATTGACATCCAATGAGCCAAAAATCACTGCTCTTGTTAAAAAAAAAAAAGTCAGGGATGACAAATCTAAAATGAGGTGATAGTAAGCACCTAGTTTACTATAGGAGACGTGTAGTGTAGTATTAATGTTATTTACCCTTATCCCTTGTTATGGGTTTGTGCAGGGTTTGACAGTTATTTTTGTATTCATTTAAATGAACTTTGTAATGTGTCTGGGTCAATTGTGACCAAAACGTATGATTTTTTTGTTATTACTTGAAAAGTGAAAACATTATAGTATTACCTCTTTTTGTTACATTGGAGCTCTTTAACTGTTTGTTAATGCACTTTTTGATGTGCATGTGTCATATGTATCCAATTTTATTTTGTATGTGAGGACATTTGTTAAGACTGCTATTATTGTATTCAGTTAAATGCACTTTGTGATGTGCCTGGTTAAAACAAAAAACCTGAATATTTGACTTCTAAAGCAAACAAATGTCATGCTACAACTGTGCACTTTTTTTCAGATTCTGTTAAATTAATGCTAATTTGTTGTGTTTTTATGCACTTTTTGATGTACCTTTGTTAGATGAACAATGAATAAAAATGGCATGTTTTTCATCGCAGTAATATGTGTTGGTTTAAAATGTGTCATTACCCGCTTTTTACAGGCCGCTGAATGTCTGGCCCAGCTGAATTTTGTAGTTATAAAATCTGGCCCAACTGAATGTGTAATTGAATAGCCCTGGGCTACAGTCATACCAAGAAATGGCTTAGCCCCCACCATGAAAAATGATGTTAAAGTAAGCAAAATAAAGTCCACCAACTTGCGGAGTAAATTGCACAGACAGCAGTTAGTAAGATTGATTTCAGTAGCCACTTGTCTGGAAATACCGAGGACTAGAAACGGTTTTGAAAACTTTTGTCACGTAGTGATTGTCTTCGCAATAGAACATCTTTGATAATGTCTTCTGGCCAATCAGAATCAAGATAACGGCGTGATGTTGTTGCAGGAAGTCCCGACGGAGAATATGTTTGCTGAAGTACATCTATATATACATCGATACAACATTACGTGTTGATAGAAATCAACACGTAATGAAATAAGACCCCACGGTTTGATGATTGATAGGTGTGTGGGCTGTCACACAGAACAATGTTACAATAAACATACATACGTATGTTAAATGGATATATCCGCCTTCTTTCATTTATCTTTCCATTCCCACAACAATATACATAAATAAATGGCATATTTTGGACATAGTTCGAATGGTGATTAATCATGATTAATTAATTTTTAAGCTGTGATTAATCTGATTAAAAATTGTAATCGTTTGACAGCCCTAATATATATATATATATGAAAACAAGAGGAACATAATATCACAAAACAATTAATGATGATGATTATTTCAGCCATATGTATTAATAGTGTTAATATCTATGAGATTTAAAGTAATAATAATAATAATAATTCCCTGCAAAAGCACTAATAACAATACAATAATGGCAAAAATAGCAATTCGATATATACAAATCAATCATTGTCATGTGAAGCAAGGAGTGGTTGCCACAAGCGGGGCTATAACTGCACAACATCAATGACAGAGACCATTGTTTAAACAAAGTAATTTATTTAAGGAAAATTCACTCGAATACTACAACATAAAAACATAGGTACACACATATATACACGACACACTAGAAAAATGTGCAAAGTAGTAGTTTTAAAAAAGGCAATTAGTGTGAGTTCAAAGGCCAAAGAACAGCCTGCGGGGAGCCGCTGGGAAACATGTGTCCGTGACGAAATCAGACAACATTCAATGTTGCCATGAATGACAGTATATTCTGGATGACGTCCAAGATCTCCTCTACGACCAGCAAGAGGATCAACCTGCGGTGAGTTGCTCCATGTCCTCATCGCTGAGCAGGTGCTGGTTTCAAGGTACGGTGACCCTCTCTGGCTCCTCCTGAGCATCCTCTCCTGCATCAGCTCCACCCTCTCTCTCTGGCTCCTCCTGAGCATCCTCTACTCTGCATCAGCTCTACCCTCTCTCTCTGGCTCCTCCTGAGCATCCTCTCCTGCATCAGCTCTACCCTCTCTGTCTCTGGCTCCTCCTGAGCATCCTCTACTCTGCATCAGCTCTACTCTCTCTCTCTGGCTCCTCCTGAGCAACATCTCCTGCATCAGCTCTACCCTCTCTCTCTCTCTGTCTGGCTCCTCCTGAGCATCCTCTACTCTGCATCAGCTCTACTCTCTCTCTCTGGCTCCTCCTGAGCATCCTCTCCTGCATCAGCTCTACCCTCTCTGTCTGGCTCCTCCTGAGCATCCTCTCCTGCATCAGCTCTACCCTCTCTGTCTGGCTCCTCCTGACCATCTCCTTGTCCTCCACCAAAGAGGCTCTGCATGGCAGAAGTGGTCTGGCCCTGCCGTTCCAGGCAACCTTGGACAAAAAGTTGTGTGGGACTCTGGTGTCTTTCGGTCCTCAACCCATGATTGTTCCACTGCTCCAAAAACCCCGTAGGTCATGGTTTATGCGCGGGAGATAGACATAATGCAGGGCCCACATGTGCATTTCATTGTCTATGTCTATTATGCCTTCACTCTCCAGGAAGTTGAAGAGGTCGTAATAGACATTGCTCACACCTCGCCACAGGTCACCCCAGAGCCGTTCTATTCTCTGGTTGTGGGTGCTTCTTCCACGGAGAGCACTGCCTCTGTGAGAGCATCTGAAGATGCTCATCAATAGGCAGACAGAGTTGTTTTCGTCCCCATGGTCGGTTCTGACCCTCGAGGGCATGTTTATTCAATTAAATGTCAAACTGTATCACAAAATCCTCTCATAAGCTAAGGGTCTGACAGGCTTGTGGTGGGGGAGGAGTAGAACATGAACAAAATTGAAAAAAGGTGTGTGGCGCTCCGAGACTTTGAGAGTGTGTTGCTTAACTTGTGTGGAACCCGCGTGCAAAATGTGGGGACCCTGCGACCTTCGAACAAGGTCAAAATCGAGGTCAGAGGTCAAATGTGCATGTCGACAGTCCCCTCGACGGTGCAAAGGAATGTCCGAGGGCTTTGAGCTTGGTCTTGTTGGATCCGGCTCGGAAAGTACATGCAGATTGATGCCTCTGGTCCAACTAAATGTCAAAGGTTACGCCTTAAAATGTAACAAAACCTTCCCTTAAGGCCTTTTGAGATGCAACTGCTGCATGAGTTTTTAAAGGACTTTGGAAAGGGCTAAAGAGATACTTTTTCACAGGGCATTGTTTTTGCCTTAATGATGGACAAAAAACAAGAATAGACCTGAATAGGGGGACACAATCATGTTTGGACCTCATACTTGTGACGGATAGTTTAGTTAAATCGTGTGAATGGTATGTAAAAAGTGCCTGTACCATAGGAAGTGATCATTACCCAGTAACATCACACTTGTGTAAATGGATGGAGAAGATGATAGTGTATAGACTATCACATGTCTTAGAACAAAGAGGGTTACTGAGTGGAACGAGTGGTGTCATAAATGTTGTATTTAATATGTTAATATATTGTTTAATGTTACACTTCACACAAGTCACGACTGTTTGCAGTTAATGTCGTTGCCGTGTGTAGCGTTAGTTTATATAATGTGCAGCGCTTCAAACAGTGTGCCGCCTTAAAGGCATTTTATAATGTTATAATTTGTTTGCAGTTCATAAAGTCACCACTAGGAGTGATAATGGTATTGTTATCTTTAAATTCGCCGTTCTTAGCCTCACTTCAGGTTTAGCGTTAGAGAACGGAATGGTCTGAGAGAAGAAGAAGAAGACCACAGACGACAGACACATGGCAGCAACTTTCCCTCTGCTTCATTCATTTCTCCTGTTCAACAGGTTAGTAGTGTGTACACATATTATGTCATATTTCGATCTAAGAAGTGTCTTTGAAACTGTTTTATGTGTAGTTAACTTTAATGTCATTCTGTGAGCTACGCCACTAGCGTGTGGCTAATGGATAATAGCGTCCGCTAGCTTCTTTAACACAGGCTCCCTGGATAATGTAGCTCTACTATGTGTATCAGTCCCGTGCACTAGTCTGGCTTACATTTCAAGTTTATTCTGTTTGTATAAATATGTGAAATGTTGGTCTAAGGTCATAATTGTTCATATTATTTAAAAGCTAAAGCGCTAATGCTATGCTAATATTGTGCCTGTACAACAGCCATGTTAAAGTGAGTACAGTCGGGTTGTGTGTGTTATCTGTTATCACTGTATTATATACTGTAAATGAAAAAGGCTTTAATCCCTCATGAAAGTCATAATATGGCATGTGGATTTATGTCCATTTTTTAATAGAAAACGAAATATGTCAGACATAGTTATTTTGATTGGCTAAATGTATTTTTACATTCTCAGTTAGCTTCAGGCCTCACTGAGGAGAAGTATTGAGGTAGAACGCTGGTGAAGCCATTTCCTTATATTCTGTTTGCACAGATAATAAAGCTGGTTGGCAAGAAGGAAGTCATATTCATTCGACCACACAACACAACGCAGAGATACATAAATAGAGAAAACGGATATAATTTGTAAGTGTATTTATTAATGGGTTTAATAAATTCTGGCTAGGACAACCACACAAACGGCAGCAACTTTCCCTCTGCTTCATTCTTTTCTCCTGTTCAACAGGCTTATTATCTGATTACCAGCTCTGCACAGCGGACTTGTAACACTAGCAGCAGTGGAGATGGAGCATCAGAACCTGGAGAATACAGCAACAACAACAAGGATCCATTTGAAGATAGGTAAATGTAAATATTACAGTAATAGTGTACTTTCATTGTGTGGGTTTAGTTAAATAGTTTGTAAGAGAGAGAGAGAGAGACTCCTGTCCCACCTCCCCATCAGGGCTCAAAATTAACTTTTTTCCTCAGTGTCCCACAACTGTCCCGAATTCTACTTTGTATTGTCCCGGATATAACCAGCAGAGTCCCAAATTTAAATTTGTATCGTTGCCCCCCCAATTATGCAGAATACATATAATTTGATACTTTTTTGTCACTTAATCATCACACCATAGACTCTGGTCCACCATGTAAGTTTAAAATACTTATTCTTTTAAACATATGAATATTAGTCTGATCTGTTGCCTCTCCTAGAGTAGAAGGGAAGAGAGTTGATTTAAGACATGTTTTTCTATTGTTTCTCAATATCCACACTAATTTATCATTGTCATGTCAACATTGAAGAATTCTGATTTGTATTTTTCAATTCAATACGGTATGGCTGTATGGTCTCTGTGTTTTATGATCGGAACCCTCTGTCTGGCAATAAAAGTGGTATGAATGATAATAAAAAAACAGAAGTTCCATAATACAGTTTAATAAATGTATCTGTTTTCAGTTCTAGTTACAAGTTATCCTCACAAGTCGTCAGTAGTACTATAGGAATATAAATTGATCTTCTATCTTCATTCATGAATGTCAATCATCTTGCTCTCAATCATTCACCACCCCCCCCCTAGGCACAAACACAACTGGAACATTACTCTCTCTAACATGACACATTATTGTCATACCAGAGTTGATTGACAAACTAAAATTACCTTGCGACCCCCTTTCTAATCGTCACCCAATCTGACTGACGTTCTTGACCCAAAAAAAGTAAAACACTAAAAAAAGATGAAAAGCTAAATGCCTTACGTTTTTGCAGCTAAAGATTCGAGCCTGCTCACTGACTGGCTGACAAAGAAAATACAAAAATGATAGGCTACACCTCTTATTCTGATCAACTGTATTTCACATCATTTTCACAAACTTCAAAAGAACATGACACCGCATTTTAGGACGTTTGTATGCATTGTAAGGCACACTTCAGTTGCTAGCGTTAGTTAGCACTAACATTGGCACTTAAGACTAATTAACTAATTTACCACAATGGAAGACGGTGCATCATGACCAGGACTTGGGATGTTTTAGTTTCGGGAGTCGGCAGAATTGGGGCTTGCTACAGGGGGCTGTTTATTCAACCACCTCAGCATTTCTTTCTTCTGTTTTTAACTGTCGTGAGCGTTGCATTGGCGCGAGTCTAGCAGCAGTCAGCAGCAGAGTGGATGACGTAGAATGCATTCTATGATTTGACAGCCCAATGACTTTGCAAATAACACCCATTTTGAAGTTTACTTTTAATTTTTTTTTTACTGTCCCGAAATAGTCCCAGACAAAATAGATTTGTGTCCCAGTAGGAATTTGTATGGGCATCGGGACATCGTTAATTGCGAGCCCTGCTCCCCATTTTATTTTGAGTTGTGCATTGTTATTTGTGCTTGAGAAACATTCCACTTGAACTTTATATTTTAATGAACTTAGTAGTAAATATTGTCCTATATTTCTTTCCGATTTCACAGCTATCTGGGCCTAGCAGCAAGAACCTCCACCTGTGCCTGCACCCAGGTCAAGATCTACCGTGGCTCAAGGGCCACCTCGGTACAAAGGCCTCCACCACAGCCATCACGATCAACCCAGCCAGCAAAGAAGTCTCGCCTAGCACACCTCCCTCCCTCCCGCCGACACAGCCACCAGCAGCCCATGCACCAGGGCTCTCGACTAACTTTTTTCCCCATCCTCCCGGAACCGTCCCGAAATACAATATAAGCCGTCCCGAAATTAATGTGGACCGTCCCGAATTTAAAATGTTAGTTTTTCTACATTATCACGAGTTAAAATCATTCAAAGTGACCTTTAACATAAATAAAACATCATACAAATCATTAGATGATAATTCATCAACCTTTTTATTTGAGCAAATCATTCAATCACATAAACAAAGGCCAAATATATTTAAACAAACACACAAATGGGAAAATTACTCATCCAATTAACAAAAAAAATCAACACTGTCCTGAAGACAGAACCCAGAGTAACCACTAACCAGGATGACAGTCTGTAACACAGTCAGGAGACCTTTACAAACGGCCCCGCCCCCTCGCACACAGACGGGAGAGAGAGATCTCGTCTGGATTGGAAAGCTCAAAAATACATCATAGACGCATGTTTTAGTCTTATTGCATATTAGAAACGGAGTTGGTGAAACTAAAACTGCAATATAATGTGGATGTAGCAATAATACATATGACTTATATTTTTTAAATGTCTCCAGTACCGATAAAAAGTCAGATTACGTCGGAGCTTAACGTTACCACTGTTTTTAATAATTCCGGCCCGTTTAATACCGGGGCTCGGTACCCATCCCTACATGGGGAGAGGCGCAGCATATTGCTAAGGACTAAATACGATGGAGGGTTCTCTTCTCAGCCTTATCACCCATAGGGGATGAAGAGGAGTAAGTAAATAAAGAGGCCGGCGCTCCAGGGTCTGGTTCTGCTGTGAGTTTTTGTGATGTAACGGTAAAACATTTCAGAATTCCTCCACGGGATGCCATTGTTCATCACTCAACCCGCGAACAGAACATAGCTAGACCCGCACATTTGCGGGCACAGCCAGCTGTAGCTACATGTGTGTATTTCGAGGGTTTCTGAATGTTTTGTGCGTGTGTGTTTATCATGGTGTTTATGTTGACAAGGAGGTTTAATAACTGTGCTACACAAAACGTGCAGTCGGTTTCATTTTCATCGCCGTTTGTAGTAGAGTTAGCAGGGTATTTTTATTTTAACTCGTCCCAAAATTATTTTGTATCCTCCCCGACACTATTTTTCTACGACGGGACGTCCTTATGCTCGAGCCCTGCCATGCACCATCACCCCCACCTACACAGCAGCCAGACCCACTGTCTTGGAAGACAGACAAAGACCCTGTCTTTACATTTATAATGAATAGTTGGTTGAGAAATTTCTGATATTGTCAGGGTTCGTACAGTCATTAAAAACCTGGAAAAGTCATGGAATGCAATATGCAGCTCTGCACAGCGGACTTGTAGCACGAGCAGCAGTGGAGGTGGAGCATCAGAACCTGGAGAATACAACAACAACAAGGATCCATTTGATGATAGGTAAATATTACAGTAATAGTGTACTTTCATTGTGTGGGTGTAACATAGTTAAATAGAGAGAGGGGAGAAACATTCTACTTGAACTTTATATTTTAATGAACTTAGTAATTATTGTCCTATATGTCTTTCCGATTTCACAGCTGCCTGCGCCTAGCAGCAAGAACCTCCATCTGTGCCTGCACCCAGGTCAAGATCTACCGTGGCTAGTGCTGCGAACCGGTACGCCGAACCAGTACTGGACTTGTAAAACGTTTCGGTTCAAGTCCGGTTAAAACCGGAACGTCGGGAACCGGTACTTACGTATAGTCTCCTTTTTGTTCTAAACCATCTAAAACCTTCCATAGATCGAAAAAAGACGAAAAACGTTTCGGCTTCTGATATGGCGGCCATTACTGAGCTCACAAAGTCTCGCAACATATCGCAACTGCTCGCGAGATCTGTGTGACGTCAAGGGAAGCTGGCTTAGACATAGTGGGCTGCTGCCGAAAGTGCAACACTTCACCCAGACAATGTCAATATGCTGTTGTTCTTGAACAAGAACACATTGACTTGTACTCTTGCATATTGAGTCTTGGCAGTCCACAGTCTCCTCACTGTCCGAGTGACATAGATGATAGATGCTTAAGTTAACTATGTATGACATTTGTATCAAAATTGTATGTATGTACATCACTATTTATGTAGTATGTACTGTATAATGTAGAGTTGTAGAAAAGACATGGTGTACAGACAGTACAGAGTACACTCTGACTGTACAGTCACTAGTACAGTGTGTACTGTATAGTAGGTGTGTAACAGTGTAATGCGTATAGTCTACTCTACACTCTACCTTTCAGCAACGTTTTAGGGATTTAGGCTCAGTCAGCTTAGGGACTGTTTGGTTACTTTAGTTTGGTAAATGTTTGAACTTTGTAGTAGTTCACTGTAGTTGCCGTCATAAGTCATTTGTAGACTAAGTGGCAAAAAGTGTTTTTTTTACATTTGTACTTTGTAGAGAAATGTAGACACAAGTTGGAAGGGAGCACAATAAACCTGACGAGTTTGAATTTGAGTTGATTATGAGTTAATTTTCAATTGATAATTAGCTCACAATAAGTTCACTTTAGTTACTCACACAACTTGACACAAGCCATGGGTTCAGGTCCGGACTTATAAGTCCAGACCTGAACCTGAACCTCTGGACTTGAGTCCGGACCTGAACCTGAATGTGAGTCCAGGTACGCAGCACTAACCGTGGCTCAAGGGCCTTCACCAGAGCCATCACCACCAAGGACCAGAGGACCAGCATCACTACAGCAGCCTCCACCTCCATCTGTGCCTGCCACAAGATTAAGATACACCTCGGTACAAAGGCCTCCACCACAGCACAAAGGCCTCCACCACAGCCATCACGATCAACCCAGCCAGCAAAGAAGTCTCGCCTAGCACACTTCCCTCCCTCCGACACAGCCACCAGCAGCACATGCACCATCACCTACACAGCAGCCAGACCCACTGTCTTGGAAGACAGTCAAAGACCATGGCACTGCTCCCCCTGTCTTTACATTTATAATGAATATTGGTTGAGAAAGTTCTGATATTGTCAGGATTCGTACGGTCATTAAAAACCTGGAAAAGTCATGGAATGCAATATTTTCCCCAATGTTTTGGAAATATAAATAAAGTTGCATCAAATATAATTTATGTTATCTAATCGCCGAAATAGTAATACTATAATGATAATAAATACTGTATCGTATAATGAAACGTAAAATGGCAACTGTGGCAGTATTTCGCTGGTGAGAGGTGTTTACAATCACGCCCTCTAGTCTACAGGAGCTACTATTTGATATAAAGATGCCAGGGAAGTGCAGTTTCAACAATGTATGGCTTCTAAAGAATAAGTACCAATTGTGGTTATCAAAAGACATTGACCCAAGACGTACTAAATGCAAACTCTGTTGTAACATATTCGATATTTAGAATATGGGCGAGGCAGCGCATGCTAGCCACATGAAAGAGTCATTTAAAATCATTGGTGAAAAAGTGTATGAACCCTGTATTGTAAATATTGAGATTTTACAGTTTATTATGTTAACATAAATAGTTGGGTGAAAAAAATAAGTTGTAATGCTCAATTTGTATTTGTACACATTACATGAACCTCAGTATGGAATATGAAGTCATGAATCAGTCCTGATGTAACTTTTCTGTGGTGAAAGTAGAGTGATAGAACTATTTTACTCCAAATTCTAATTTACACATTTTCATTATAGACATGAACAACACATTTATATAGGCCTATAGTGTAATTCATATATTTCACTACTTTTGTGAACCAAAAACGTTGGTAAACCAAATCTGAAACACAAAAAAATGGATGACATGAGTACATCTGTGTTTTCACAAGTTTTTAAGTTTTCCAAAAATCTGATTTCTAAGCTAAGTATCTCATAAGACAGTGCTCTAAGGTGAGTGACATTGCATTTCTAGCAAGACCAGAGACTGAACATTTTGATATGTTACACCCGGTTACACCATGCCATGTTATAAGAAGTACATTTAAAAGGTGATTTAAGGAGACAAATACCCTTCACTTCAGTAAAATAAGGTACGGCGATTTTATTTTAAAAGACAATGAAGGCAGGTTATATTGATTGATATATTTATTATATTGAAAGCCAAATTAATACATAGTCCCCTGAAGCTGGAATAATGTACAATTTCCAGCCTCACAATGTCAGGAACTTTTCATCTACAGATTGCTTTGGTCTGGTTTTGCTCTTCACTGATTGGTTACTGAGACTTTGAACTCAAACGGACCTCCCCGTTTAGAAAACGGACCTCCCCGTTTATTCGCGCGTAGTTTCGCGCGAATAAACGGACCTCCCCGTTAATCCGCGCGAAACTACGCGCGAATAAACGCGCGAATTGTGGCGCAAAGGGCGTTCCATAGTCCTCGGGCTGCCTCGCTGGCCGTCCGAGGCCGTGGCGCATTTCCATTACAGTTTAGGACCTGGGGTAGCAACCATGGATGTATGACTGCGGTCAAGCCAGCCTCCACTTGGGAAAACACAGTCAAGCCAGCCCGCATGTGATATTGGGGTGCGCGAATATTAGAAGCATTACGGTAAAATCCCAGCACTTACTCGGTCAATAACAAAAGCACCTATAAAAACAAACCAAACATATTAAATTAAGAAATATGTACTATATAATGTGATCAATAATTATTTAAAACAAACTACGTATAACTACCACGAGTAAATGTAAAATGTAAGGAGTTTCAAAATAAAAGTCCTTTGAAATCTCATATTGAAATCTCATATATGAGCTATCAGCCCTGTGTTTAGATAAGAATAAAACGAAATCTCTCCCTGATGCAAGACTCATCTCACTGCAGGGTGATAGAAGGACAGCCCATCTACTCACCCAGAAAAAATCAGGACATTCTGATGTGGAGTTTCAAAATAAAAGACCTTTGAAATCCCATATATGAGCTATCAGCCCTGTGTTTAGATAAGAATAAAACGAAATCTCTCCCTGATGCAAGACTCATCTCACTGCAGGGTGATAGAAGGACAGCCCATCTACTCACCCAGAAAAAATCAGGACATTCTGATGTGGAGTTTCAAAATAAAAGACCTTTGAAATCCCATATATGAGCTATCAGCCCTGTGTTTAGATAAGAATAAAACGAAATCTCTCCCTGATGCAAGACTTATCTCACTGCAGGGTGATAGAAGGACACCCCATCTACTCACCCAGAAAAAATCAGGACATTCTGATGTGGAGTTTCAAAATAAAAGACCTTTGAAATCCCATATATGAGCTATCAGCCCTGTGTTTAGATAAGAATAAAACGAAATCTCTCCCTGATGCAAGACTCATCTCACGGCAGAGTGAGAGAAGGACAGCCCATCTACTCACCCAGAAAAAATCAGGACATTCTGATGTGGAGTTTCAAAATAAAAGACCTTTGAAATCCCATATATGAGCTATCAGCCCTGTGTTTAGATAAGAATAAAACGAAATCTCTCCCTGATGCAAGACTCATCTCACTGCAGGGTGATAGAAGGACAGCCCATCTACTCACCCAGAAAAAATCAGGACATTCTGATGTGGAGTTTCAAAATAAAAGACCTTTGAAATCCCATATATGAGCTATCAGCCCTGTGTTTAGATAAGAATAAAACGAAATCTCTCCCTGATGCAAGACTCATCTCACTGCAGGGTGATAGAAGGACAGCCCATCTACTCACCCAGAAAAAATCAGGACATTCTGATGTGGAGTTTCAAAATAAAAGACCGTTGAAATCCCATATATGAGCTATCAGCCCTGTGTTTAGATACAACGAAATCTCTCCCTGATGCAAGACCTGCATCAGGGAGAGATTTCGTTTTATTCTTATCTAAACACAGGGCTGATAGCTCATATATGAGATTTCAATATGAGATTTCAAAGGACTTTTATTTTTAAACTCCTTACATTTTACATTTACTCGTGGTAGTTATACGTAGTTTGTTTTAAATAATTATTGATCACATTATATAGTACATATTTCTTAATTTAATATGTTTGGTTTGTTTTTATAGGTGCTTTTGTTATTGACCGAGTAAGCACTGGAATTTTACAGTAATGCTTCTAATATTCGCGCACCCCAATATCACGTGCGGGCTGGCTTGACTGTGTTTTCCCAAGTGGAGGCTGGCTTGACCGCAGTGATGTATGGGCCCCGCACGGCTCGGCACGCTTAAAGTGAGCTACCCGCTGCAGTGGAAACGCGCCATAATAAGAACTGGATACAGCGTGGGAGGCGGGGCCGCATTCATTCCTATGAGAGTTGCTCATTAGCACATGTATGGAGCTATTTCAGGGTCATAAGTTTTGATCATTCAAAAAAATACAATTTATTTGAAAGTCCAAGTTCTCATCCTGAACTTTGAAAAATACAATGTTGTATTCAAAACAAAAAAAAGTATTTGAAATAATTGTTCAGGTTGAATATTATTTTAATTCAGTTCAGCAATTTTTTTGAATAAAATATTTATTTTCATATTTCACTTTTATACATATTTTGATATTTGAATATTTGTTTTTTTCAGTTTCAGATTTAATTTTTTCAGTTTCAAATCTTTTTTTTTCGCCTTCAGATCGTTTTTCACTTTTAGATCCTTTTTTTCGCTTTCAGATCTCTTTTTTTTGCTTTCAGACTTGTGACCCTGATATTGCTTCGGGGGGCGGGGCTTACCAAAGAGTAGTTTGGTACCCTGAGTGACAGCCCTCCCTCTGTCATGATGCTTTCATGGATGTTAGGTAGCGCAAGAAATACAACTACACACTTTCTATACACAATACTCCCATGATTGGTGGTAAACAAAACTGATACTAGCGTCAAAGTTCCGTTAAGCGAGCTGTTGAGCATCGTAGTAGGCAAAAATTGCGGTATAAGAGCAATAAATGTGCTAGAATGTGAAATTACGTATCCGCAATGAAGCGTTGTCCTTCCCCACTTCCACGTAGCTCCGTGAACGCAGCATAGTATTGGCTTGGCTTTTATGATGGTGTCAGGTCCACCTGCTGGCTCCATGACTGGCACCAGCGCACAGGTAAGAAATATTAACTTTTTTCCATTCATGGTCTTAGAAGTTATCCAAGAGCATGATAATAATATTATAGCGACATACATAAAAGGAAGGCAGGCCTTTTGAGGTGGGGAATGAATGTGGCAACGCGGGAAACTAACCATGGCATTGAGGCTACTCATGGAGGCTATGCTATTAGCTATAGTCAGTGCAAGTGAATTTCCCTTATGTTGATAGAGTCCAGCTCACGTGTTTCTCAATCTGTCTTTGCCAGAGTGGCGACCGTAATTCATAACCGTGCTCACACAGCACCTAAGCCAGGGACAGCCGGAAGGAAGGAAGGAGGACCAGACACTGCCTGGTCCTTCTGTAGAGCAGGAGATGGCCAGGTTTTAGATTTTAATACATATATATATATTTGTGTTTATCTACAGGTAAACTGCAAGTTGATATGTCCATTTATGATTATGTGCTAAACAACATTACTTTTTTGTTTAAATAATGCAGATCTTTCCCTGGATTCTTTGTGGAAAAAAAAAAAATCGAAATTGCCTTGGGAAGAGAAAGCTTCCAGCTCTCAAGACCTTTGCAACTCAAGCGAAGAAAAACTGGAGACCCTTTACATTTTATGTTTACCTGTTAAACTTCAATGCAGACAGTACCCCAACAACCCAATTCCAACTAAGCTGTTGAAGGAAGTTTTTCCATTAATTAGCACTTCTTTATTAAATATTATGAATATGTCTTTATTATCAGGCTATGTTCCACAATCATTCAAAGTAGCAGTGATAAAACCGCTTCTTAAAAAGCACAACCTCGATCCAGAGGTTTTAGCCAACTATAGACCTATTTCTAATCTTCCGTTCCTCTCAAAAATTCTTGAGAAAGCGGTCGCAAAACAGTTGTGTGATTACTTAAAAAACAATGATTTATTTGAAGATTTTCAGTCTGGCTTTAGAACACATCATAGCACAGAGACAGCTCTGGTTAAAGTCACAAATGATATTCTAATAGCCTCAGACAAGGGACTTGTCTCTATTCTTGTTTTGCTCGATCTCAGTGCTGCATTTGATACTATCGAACATGATATCCTATTGCAAAGACTAGAGCACTTAGTTGGCATACAGGGAACTGCTTTAGGCTGGTTTAGGTCCTATCTATCTGAACGCTCTCAGTTTGTACGTGTTAACGATGAATCTTCCACGCAAACCAAAGTTAGCCATGGAGTGCCACAGGGCTCAGTGCTCGGACCTATTTTGTTCACATTATATATGCTTCCGTTAGGCAATATTATAAGGAATCATTCTGTAAACTTTCATTGTTATGCGGATGATACTCCACTATATTTATCAATCAAGCCTGATGAAATTAATCATCTAAATAAAATTCAAGACTGCCTTAAGGACTTAAAAACGTGGATGACCTTAAACTTTTTGATGTTAAACACGACCAAAACTGAAGTTATTGTACTTGGCCCGAAGAATCTACGAAACAAATTATCTAAAGATATACTAACTATGGATGGCATTAATTTGGCCTCCAGTGAGACTATAAGGAATCTTGGTGTTATATTTGATCAGGATTTATCCTTTAAAGGAATGGTATGCTCATGACACTCATTTTTTAAAAATTATCATCCGATAAAACAGACCAGTCTCTGCCAGTCTCTCTTTTTTTTTTTTTAATCCGATGACATTATCAGTGATTTTAAACTGATTATATACCGAAATAACATCAACACTGTGGGCGCCGCCATTTTCCGGACGTGACGTAATCCATGCGTTTGGTTTTTGAAGACACGTTGATCTCCATGTTATTTACTGTAGTTTCTCTCTTCAAATATGCCTCACTGTATCGCGAAACATTGCCACAATTCTGATAGGAACAATCCACGGAATGCTCGGTTCCATCTGTTGCCAAAGGTAAGCATAAGAAGTACATTCGGAGGCAGTGGCTAGCGAAATGTGGCCGGCCCGAACCGAGAGATTTACAGGCTCATGTATTGCAGCGAACATTTCACATTTCCGGACGACTACTCTGAGAGTATGATCAAACATAACATGGGATTTAAAGAACAACCATTACTCAATGGAGATGCAGTACCATCGGTCTTTCTGGTGTCATCACCGACCAGGACACCAGTTCGGCCAGTTGAGAAATCGCCCTCTGCAAGTGTGAAGCGACGGAGGAGCAGAAGTAGTGCTCGGAGTAAGAATAAGGTATGTTATAGCGCATTTCCATTGCAGGGGCTAGCCCCGTTTTAACGTCCAGGCCAGGACAGTTTTTGGTGGCCTTTCCATATAGCGTAGTACCGGCTAGTGTGTATTTCCCCCCAGTTTTTCCGGCCCCATAAAAGCGTGATTCTATGGCCAGGGACAACGAAGCTGAGTATGCTAAACTAGAGAGGGAATCGCTAGCAAGGGTGGTACTACATGCATACATATAGTATCTTATATCATCTTCCCATTATACACACATGCATTTCCAAACATTTGGACTACCTATGTTGCAAATGTATTATCTTTTCAATTTACACACGGCATCTATTGCACGTCTGTCCGTCCTGGGAGAGGGATCCCTCCTCTGTTGCTCTCCCTGAGGTTTCTCCCATGTTCCCTTTAAACTGGGTTTTCTTCGGAAGTTTTTCCTTATACGATGTGAGGGTCTAAGGACAGAGGGTGTCGTATTGTCATACTGATATTCTGTACACACTGTGAAGACCACTGAGACAAATGTAACATTTGTGATATTGGGCTATATAAATAAACATTGATTGATCAATCCCTCCAAAAATAACAAGACCATCTCTTTGAAAAACAACACAAATCACTTTTAGTGTCTGTTATTCATTATGCAAACAACTGTGACAGGGCATTTTAAAACATAACTTTTTTAATTTGTACTCTACTATCCTTTATTGTACATAGCATGTAAACATCAAATGTGTGGCGTACCTGATGAGTTTATGATTTGTGTCGATGGTGTACCAAGTGCAGAGGACCCTGAACAGAATATGTCCTTCTTGCAACACACCCCATCCTTGCCCTTCTTGTGAGTACACCCACAGAATCAACACGATGCATTGATGAAGACTCTCTTCCATTGCACACGGTGACCCATGGCCTTCAGGATTCCTTTCAATCATTCGATATCCTACATGTGGTGTCCTGGCCTTAACTGATCATGAAAAGAAAATCTTTCTAATCAATTAAGCGAATATCAAGCTAACTATAAACATAAATACTAAAGTGTAAAACACAGCAAAACTATATCATAAATGCAAGTGTAAAATAGTGTGGACAATTGTAACATGGATGGAGGCTAAAGTATCCACAACATAAAATAATATATTATATAACCTCAATCTTTCTTCTAGACATGTTAAAAGCTTGCTTGGAATGGGTTATAGGTTTCTTTTTGTTCTCTCGTCTTTGAAATATATAAGGAATGTGTTTGAGTCTAGTAGAACGAGGGGTATTACAGTGAGCAATTTCTACAGGTATTATGTATTTATCATGTAATTCTTAATACTATTACAAAAATAAACATGTAATACTGTTTTAGAGGAGGACCTCAAGCTAGCAAACTCAATTTCTTGCTTTAAATCTCTTAAAACTAAGGGGCTTTTTCCTAACTGATGGTGTTGTTATTCCTTTATAAATGCATGTATGTTTATATCTTCTCTAAATCAAGATTATGTGAATCTAATTTTTTTCTGTTGGGTGCAATTCATTATCAACAAGAGATAAGATAAGTCAAATAAGTACTTATGATGGCAGTATACAAAAAAAAAAAAAGGTTAAACAATACAAATAAAAAATTAAAAACTGTATTGCAGCCAGCATAAACATACATGGCATTGTAAAAATAAAATAAAATGAACATTTTAAAGAACATAAATAAACAAGAAAGTACAAATTTAAAATTAACTAGAAAAAATATATAATATGTACAATAACTATTGAGGTTATTTTAAGTTGGACGAGGAGGAGACGGGCCACGTCGGCTGCCCAGTCCCCCTAGCACCTCGCCAAGAGTGCGCAGGAAGGCTAGGTTGAAGGTCTCTGTTTGAGCGGCCTCCTCCCTTCTCAAGGCCGCCTTCTCAAGGCCGCCTCCTCCCTTCTCAAGGCCACATCCAACTCCCATCTCCGCTCAGCAGACGCTTTGGCCCAGTCCAAGTGCCGTTCCTGCTGGGCCATGTGCTGTTCATGGTGCCGTTCCTGCTGGGCCCGATCCTCTCCTCCTCGTTTCCTCTTGCCTGGGTGACAATAAGATAATAATTAGCAATAAGGAAAAAACACAGGACAGGTACAGGTCACACAAGGATATAAGAATAACATGTATAAATAAACAGAACAACAGTAAGGTGAACTAAAGAAAGTTCTGGCCCTAGATGTTTACAATGATTGTGAAAGTGAATTACATTATGTCCAGCCTGTTGATAATGAATATAAATATATGTATATGATTGGATGTCACACACAACTGTACTAGCTGCTTACTAGCTAAGACTTTACTTGTAACAGAGCATTTCCA